>NW_020527740.1:0-163833 GCF_003368295.1 Carassius auratus
AAAATAGAGACTGAAATACAGCAATCACTTCCCATCAAGTCTACATATGTGTTGTATGAATGAGAGTGCAAAAGGTCATGCGGGAGAGCACCACTGGCTCTCCTCAGAGGTCATGTGTCACAGAGCTGTGTGAAGCTGCATAGGCAGGCAGACAGGCAGGCCAGACTTTACTAAACCTAAACAAAGACCTGCAGGTCACAATTCACCTCTGTGTGAACTTCCAATCACCTGGTGACCACTAACATGGCTCCTCATCCTATCAATTCCCACATCAACACACACATAGAACCACAAGTTTGCTACTACGATTCCTGAAGACTATTACAATGTGTTATTTGAGCATTATGAGTGGAAACGCAATGATATATGCTTGATTGCAACACGCAATAGAAGATGCTTGCTGATGAGTTATCTGGCACACAATAAAAGCATTTAAATAGGGTTGTTTTTGAATGTATTATAAGAATTACTTGCCAGATATAGCCATTTAATTTGTTGTAACTATCAATGTATGGAAAGAATTTGTGCAATAGAATAACCGTGAGAACACAAATACGTGCACTCATAGTTCTTGGGCTGAAACAGACTCTCTCACATGCACTCATGCAATTAACATAGGCCCGTCTGGGACCTCCACACTGATGAAATATTTCAGAGTTAATCAGACTTTGTAAACACTGATTTGTATTGACTTCTCTTCTGTGAACTGATGTTTCCTCATTAAAAAGCAGATTAGCAGCCCGAGCAGGGGGGCTAAATGCTCAAGACTGCTAATTCAACAGGAAACAGTATTTAAAGTATGCATGTCCATTAAACTGAGCTCCAATATTCATTAGTCAGGTAATCTCCACAATCCATTAGGGTCTTCGGATTGGGAGGAAGGCAATTGGGATGTGTGTGAAGATGCAAGTTGATTCTCATGAGGGCTGAGGCCGGTTGAGTGGTCTTAACCAGCTGGGAGTGTTTCGAGGGGGGAAAAATCCTTGCCAATCTAATATAGGTGCTTTCCTACCAGTAGTTGAATGCCAATGGCTTGAGCGCTGTGTCCAGGTTATCAACACAGTGGAAAGGAAGCTGTATGTGTGTGTGTTCGCTGACAGGATAGAGTGATGTGATTTGAGTTAGGTGGCAGTCGATTAGTGCAGTGTCCATTGTCTATCACTCAAGCGGCTGCCGAGAGGTTTCAAACAAGATATAAAATGTGCCTAGCGCTTCTTTCCACTGCCTGTCTTCATACTGAACGCTACACTTCCATCATTCATCAGTTGCAGTCGAATGCCAATGAAGCTCATTACCAGAACATGGCAACAACGTGACCTTGGGCTGACCTTATGCAGTAGAAGAGGAATGGATTTGGGAATGTTCTGGGTTTCCTGAGGTTGCATTCTTGGTGTTCCCCTCCCATACTTTGCACACCGCCTGGCTACGAGTGGCTCAATTGGGAGGTGATAGATGCAGGTTGTCAGGTGGCATTGGAGGAGTGCCACCGGAATGCCAGCTGCCAGTGATTTGAGTGGCCATGGCGCCCGTGCTGCCGCCTGTCCCTATGCCCCCAGCTGAACCATGGTCCTGACACCTCTGCATCCCTTAACTCCCCAACCCCCCTCCCTTCCCTCAAAAATCAGCCAGTATGGAAGTCAATAAATGTCCAGCTGGATGGGATGTTTTTGGAAATCACCAAGACTTTTATTGGCTAATGGGATGAAACATACCGATATGTCAAATTCCCATCTTCTGGAATGTGTTCAGGCCGAGCATAATATTTGACCCATTTATTCAGCCACCTACTTTGTTCCTCAGAGCTGCACTGCCAAGACTAAAAAACTAGCAGATGGGTAACTTCCCAGTATATTCAATTACCTCTAAGCTCTTCTTTGAAAAAAACTGTTCAAGCTTGTTAATCTAAAGAAATAAGACAGAAAATGTTTATTTCTTTGCAGCAAATACCATAATAAGCCAGAGCATTACCACCCTCTGGCTTTACATGTCTACCGGAAGGAAAGCTGCTTAGGTGGAGTAAAGCCAGCAGATGTTGGATATATGGGATTGCTTTGTGCTGATTCTAGGTATTTCACTCTCTAACCCCTTGGCCTGCCACCTGAACCTAGCTGAAGTTCTAGCTGAGAGAGGGTAAAAGCCAACCTGGATGGTCCTCTTGAAAAAGGCCTTGCAGGCCTCGCAGGAGGCGACACCGTAATGGTAGCCGGAGGCGATGTCCCCACACACCAGACACAGGCGCTTGGGCATGGAGTTCAGCATGTACTCGCATTTATCTGTTGAGTCCTCCGTGATGGTGCTGGAGCAGTCCTCGTAACGCTTTGCTCCGGCTCCGCTGGGACCCAGAGCACCGGTTGGGCCGTAAAGAGTGGGTGAGTCCAGACCGTTCTGATGGCCGTTCATGGTGGAGCTGTAGCTACCGCTGGCGTCTGAGGAACCGCCGGGGCTGTGGTGATTTACGCTGTCCGTCAGTGAGGCAGGGCTGGAAGGTTCCGTCTTTATGTAGGAGGGGCAACTCGACTCAATGTGGCGGTCCTTGCTGGACATTCTGCAGAGCAGCCTACATGGACCAAACATAACGAGACAAACACCAAAGTGTTAGTGAACATGACGACAGTAGTGTGGAAAACAAGAAAATGACTGTCTGAGAACTTATATACTCCTATTCTGGTAAATTCAGGCTAGTCTAAAATTTTCTTTTTTTTTTTTAGCAGGGGAGACTTGTGTCACCATGCCAAGCCATTGAGAAAAACAAAAGAAAAAGAAACATACAACCCCCAACAACTCTCCATTTTGCACATGGGTCCACCTGCGCCTTACCCCGAGAGAACAGAAGATTCAGCAGCTAAAAAAACCCCTGATTGTGAATTCAGAATTCTAGTTTCTTAGCATGTTAATGACTTCTCTGAGAGGAAACATAAGAGGAGAGGCATATGAGAGCCAGTGTGCCACGGTCCCTTGGGTCTCACTAAAGTGTCTGAGTGGTTGTATATCTACAAGGCTGTAAAGAGGAGAGCTAACATCGCTACTCTGGCATAGCGTGCAGCCAATTGAGTTCTAAAGAAATGTGCCACAACCAACTCAGACATGTCCTAATAGTTTTAAATATATAAATAATTTCTGACAGTTTATATGCACATTTATATGCACGCATTTTTATGCATTTGCCATTATAACATTTTTTTATGAATCTTATTGGAGTCAGATTTTATTTAATTATAATGTACATAATTATAAATGCATATATTTTTTTGCATTTCACACACACACACACACACACATATATATTCTTCAATATACATTTTAACTCAGACCATTCAGATTCATTTGATTCCATTGACAGAGCAAATAATTTATTTACTGTCAAGTTACAAAGCATGAGTCAAATCCTGTCTTTTCTCCTGGACCAAAATTGTCTATCGCCACTGAAAAGTGCTAAAGGCCTTTTTTTGTGAATGTGGATCAAGAGGTGGGATCCGGTGATCAAATGCACCATGACAGATGAACGTCTGCAGGGCGGAAGAGAGAGGGACAGTAGGGAAAGCTCAGCGCCATCACTCACTTTCCAGTCAATATCAACTTGTTCTACATGACTCTAATCAGTGCGGAGGCACAAAGCAGTTCCATCATCCTCGCCCATGGCCAGTCACCATCTCACACACACACACACACACACACACTCACATGCATCGACTGACAGAAAACAAAAAAATCAGCTAGACAGACACAAACATTCAGTATCAATCCAGTAACACAAGCAGACACCCACATAGTCAAAAGCAGAGACCCTTCAAAGCCAAACAAAAGAGCAGGCTGACCAATCCAACCCACCCACCCAGCTCATATCGCTCGATACCGCCAACACATTTAGTTGAGCCACCCCTCCACCCACATAGCCCTGGGAGAGAGGCCTATTAATGAGCGCTGTAATTAATAGATATCTCTGCTCTGTCTTACAGGAGGCTTCAAGGCCTGCAAGAGTGGATTAACCGTTTCCCCTGTCAACACTCCAGAAGACCCCGAGCTGGGTCCTGCAGGGTGTAGTGGGGGTGGAGAGCGCCACTTCACCAAACTGTGTCAATTAGCTGCACATCAGTATCTACATTCAGCAAAATGTGATTGTTCAGGGACTGTTTGTTTCTCTGAAATTCTCAAAGGTTTGGGGGTTGTGATTTCACATAGACTGAGTGTGAGGTCACGCTCAAACAAGCTCTCTATTTTCCCTTAACTGCATTTGCGGTAAGGTGTGTGAAAAGTGAGATGATGGCAGAGGAACAAAGTCTTAATAAAGACAGAAAGAAAATCACAGAGGATTTATACAGACAGCACATCAGGACCATTTTAACATGGAGATGGAGGGGGACAAATAAAAGAGGCAGTCTGGAAGACCACACAAAGGTCTTTTTAATTAAGGAAGCCCGCTTCTAAATGAGGGCTCTAAAATCTGGTCAGCTTGTAAAAGATGACTTCTTCTTAGGCCCATAAAGCAAGAGAGCAAGAGAGAGTGTGAGAGTGAATGAGGGAAATCTTTAAAGAAACCAGACCTCTTTAATATTCAAAGGAATTTTACGGAAACAGATCAAACACATACATTGAAAAAATATGAGAAAACATTTTAAGCACAGCCAATATTTAGCTGGCTAACACATGAGGATTTTGCAAGGATGATTAATAATTAAGTATAAAAATTTAAATAAATAAAATAAAACACAAAAGTTTTTATTATATTTAAATAAAATTTATATATTTTTACAAAAAATAAAATAAAATAAATAAATAAATAAATAAACTTTTACTAAAGACCAGTGAAAATATTGGCAGGCCAATAACAAATGAGAACTAGCCCAGTTAATTTTTTTATTTTTTTTTTTGTAATATGAACCAATTGTAAATACAGTGAATTAATGGATCATTAAATGATAATAATAATAATAAATGTTTTATAGTACTAAAATTACTACTGAGGTAACTCATGAAAAATGAAATAAGACAAAAGTTGCACTTCTGAAATGTTAGGAATAGATGAACATATAGCTATTAATACATTTTGGTGTAAAAGCTCAAAATGTGCTGAGTCACGGCACCTGTTTCCTTGTATTGCAGTGAGAGGCAATCGATTATGAAAAAGCTCCTGTTACACTTCTACTGATCCACCACCGACACACACGCACACACTCATACTCGCAGACAGGTGTCCTGGGGTGTGCGGAGGGCCACAAAGGTATTCTAGAACATTCCAGTAATGTCAAGGATGCATGTTGTGTATTTATACACAGTGTAAAGCCGGTTAAAATCAGTGAAAACACAAGCACTGACTGTTTACACTCGCAACATATCCTCTCATTCTATTTTGGGTAACGGAGACAAACTGGTTTTTGTGGGGCAGCTGAGAAACCCGCCTCCTGTCCTGAGAGACACAGAGAGTGTGAAGTCAAAACGACGGGTAACAAAAGAGGAAAGGGCCAGCATTGTAAGAGCCCCTCGTGCTTTACAGCGCCGCTCTTAAGGCTCTCAACAGGAGACACCATGCTCTATAACTTTGACTGAAAGTTATTAGCGTTCTCTTTCTCTTGCTCTCTTTCTCCTGCTCTTTGAAATTCTATGACTCTATTAATCCAAACCTGCAATATTCACAACTCTCTATAAATTCAATTGTCAGATGGGGTATTTTTATTCTAGGCTGCACTTGAATCCAAAATTAGAGGCAGTAAAATTCACATTAACTCTAAGAGAAATGGAATTCTAAAGCCTATATTTTAGAAGAAAAGAAAGCCCTTTCCGACGGAGAAGAGACTATTTGAGAGGTAATGATTTTATCTGTTTTCACCATTGCCTGGCGCCGAGCTTCAATCCCACAGTGTGCCATTAACAAAAGGAGTTCTTATGCTGAAAAGCAGTGGAATTTAGTCTAAGCTTATGAATGGAAATAATAATGGTCAAGTGGAAGGGTAGAAAAAAGGCAGACGATAGTCAGACGAGAGACAAGATGAAGAAAAGAAAAAAAAGCACAATACATAATCGGTTGTTCTTTATTGTTAGGGACATTATTGTGACTCAATATTATAAATAGTGCCTGAAATTGCTAATATTTCGTAAATTATACCAAAGGCTGTCATTATGATAAGGTTCTAGTTAAAAGCGTATTGGGATCTTTTAAACAAACAAACCTTTTTTTTTTTTTTTTACTGAATTGGTTTGCTGTGAATCCTAATGGTTCATATAAGCTGGCTAAATGGAAACTGGATTGGAATCATTAAGAAAAATATTCCATATATTTTTCAGAAATGTATACCTCTTATGCAGTTGCATTATAGCTACTATCTATTATTGCAAATTAGAAACTAATCAATATGTAAATAATGAAAAAAAAACATAATAAAAATTACATTAAAAGAATGTTTCTGATGTGGAAAATTAAATACATTTTAAATAGCTGGTCAAATCAGGCTAGCAGAATAGTTGTTCAGGCCTGGTTTCTATCGTGATTACCAACGACTTAACTTTCTCTAATCACGAGCAATAATCATTCAGTTTTAGTAATGAGAAAAACTTGAAAGAAAAGTCACATCCAGTCATTTCTGAGAGAGTAGCAGTCAGTGTACAAAGTACAGAAGTGTATTCCTGATCTTATCCGGACTTCAAATATTTAAGCCGTTTATTTGTTGAAAGTTAAAATTCAGAGTGGATCTGCAACCAAAGAGATTACTGTTTTCTTTTTGTTTTCCTCTAGCTGTCGACTCTCTCTTATTTTATGTGCTCAGGCAAGGTGTCACAAATCAGTAGGAAAACAATTTTGGAAAACACAGCCACTTGGCAATGACAAGGTGTCATTAGGCTGTTTGATCCAGTGCTCTGACAACTATAGAGGCAAACATATAATCATTGCATTAAGGTGCAGCCACTCAGAGTCTCTCCTCTCTCCTCTCTCCTCTCTCTCTCTCTCTCTCTCTTTGCCGGAAGCAGTGAGTCTGTGTTATCATGGATAGCTGGAGGCAGCACAGTCTGCTAAATGCTGAAACAAAACTGCCCATGAGAGTTATTGACTGTTTAGATGCATATAGCACTGGATGTGTGATAATAATCTGGGACTGCATTTGTAAATCTTTATTATTATATATATTTTTTTCATTTAAACCTATATGTTTTAGGATTTTCTATAAAGAAAAAAATTAAGACAAAATGCAAAATGCAAAAAAATAAATAAATAAATAAATAAAACCCACATACTATAATAAAGTAAAAACTTAAAAATGTGACATACCAAATAAAATTCTGAAATGTATTAAAAATATTTAAATTCTACATTCTATGCTGATTATATATATATATATATATATATATATATATATATATATATATATATATATATATATATATATATATATATATATATATATATATACACATACATACACTAAAAATAATAATTAGAAAAAAAAAAATATTCTGTTTTTGTACCCCAAAGTATTCCATTCTTAAATAACTACTCATACAAATATTTAAAAATGCATTCCTAAACATTTGTTTCATTCTTAGAGTTAAAGATGCATTTGTCCTAGAAAGCTGTAAGATATTCAATTAAACCTATTTAAACAGGAACTGAACTGCCTTTGTACTGATGGGATACTGATTACACTTGTTCCCGCATGAGAAATACAGACATGCCAAACAGGTTGCCTTTTCCGGCTGTATGGGCAGATCAATTGTTATAACATTACTGGGTTGGAAAGTAGTAATTCACTTCATTGTCGATGGACGCCTGCAAAATAACACCTCTGATTACATACAATCAATGTGATAATGGCAAAAACACATTTATACAATGGAGCGAGCTGCCGTAAAAATGCCAGCGGCAGACCAGTGGAGATGAGGAGCTAACGCTCGGCTGTGTAATAAATACTACAGGACAACCAATAGCCTTTAGCAAAGCTCCTTATACAATATACTAAATGCAAAGAGATAAGAATGTATATTTAGATCTGGTTTATTAAAAAAATTATTATAAAAAAATGTCTCTGCAAAAAGATTTTTTTTGGGGGGGGGGGGGCAATAAAAAAACTGTAAATAATTTGTTGGCTATATATATATATATATATATATATACATATATGCGGTTCTCTCTTGTTCACTGACAACAGTACAGGGGTTAAGATGTCCAAACTTGATAAGTTGTGCGTGTGTGTGTGCGTGTGCACGCATGTGTGTGTGTGTGTGACAGACTCTTGCAAACTCGTAGATGAAAATCTTGATGATTTAGGTCATTTTCTTGTGCGGGCAGATAAGTGTTCTGCTTTATCAGGTAAGATGTCCCTCTCAACAGCACAAACAACACACACGCACACACACGTTTGTTTTTGTGAATTGTGGGGACTTTCCATAGATTTCGTTTACTTTTATACTGACCAAACAATATTTTTTACCCCATTACCCTAAATCTACCTCTTACAGAAAACCTGTTTGCATTGTTACACTTTCAGATAAACATAATTGAATATTTTTCATTATTTTTATATGTACCGCAGGGCGGTCCCAGCAATGTAAAAAAAAAATATCAGGTTTTACTATCCTTGTGGGGACATTTACATGCATACACTTGCATGCATATAAATGTAAAATATAAATAAGATATAAATGTACAAAGTTTAGCAAAAACTGTCAGTCTAGCTGAATCGCTGTCAATGTACGAGGTCAAACTAGTGTTTAAAAACCAAAACAGGGATTTGTGAAGTTTGACGTGATCATTATTTTATTATCTGACGTTATTGTGGGTAGGAGTGAACGTCTGCTTCTTTGGCAGTGACAGGCCCTAAAGAACAGGGCAGAGCAAACAAGCTTTGGCATTTTTCAATAAGCAATATGCCTAAAATCACTGCTTTACCGCAGTTGGTGCGCAACACCCATCTATTCAACCCCAACAGGACATGAGAGCAGATAAGCGAGGATGAGCCGCAGTCTCAAAGAAATGAAATTGCACGTAAATATAATAAAAAAATAACTGGAGTTAAAAAATGGAGATTAAAAACACATTCTATTAAACAGATGGTTAAAGAGGATTTTATTCCGGGAAATATGACAAGCGTGTAAGAGATGTGCTGAGAGCGAGAAAAAGAGGGAGGGAGGGAGAGAGAGAAATGGTGGTTGTTTTTTGGTGAGTGAACCGGTGAAAGCCATGTCTTTAACCAGATCAGATTCTTGAAATTGGCTGTCAAGGCAGGATTGTCCTGAGTTATAGCTGTCTATCACCCCCGCTCGCATGGAGACGCGGCCGAGCTGCTGTTACCTTCCCCTGCTGCAAAGCATCTTAAATTTTCAACACCACCATCTGTTACAAAATCTAATTCACATTCCGCCCATAATCGGGTTTACCTCTGTAATACCCGTTCTGCCACTCTCTCTCTCTCTCTCTCTCTCTCTCTCTCTGCACGGAGCCCGTCCCCAACCCCGAACGAAACACCATCCACACTTTCATTAAGGTGAAAGAAGAGGCACAAATAGTCAAATCATTTTTCAGCATTTTTGATGCTCTGATGGCAAAGATGGTAACATCATTCTACCTTCAATTCCAGAACTACAACAGCCATGCTGTTTCTTTCATTATAGTTGACTAAGTCAATAGTAATTTACTATATATTTACTATTTTACTATATATAAACACACACACCAAATTAGTAATATACATAATAAACCCCAACATAATATATTTTAAAATGTATGTAATATACGTCATATATTAATACATATATAAATATATATATGAATTAATAAACTTTTAAAATAAAATAGGAGCAATGATAAATGCGCTATATTTATATAAAGAACTGCTAACATGAACATTTAAATTCAAGAATAGTGTAATGTATCATCAGGAATATAATAAATAACTAAAACTAAATCTGAATTTGAAAAAATTAAACCTTAAAAAATGGTTTTACTTGAAATAAAATAAAATGTTAAAATAAAATGTTAACTAATATATATATGTATATATATATCTATCACCCCCGCTATATATATATATATATAGTTGCCAAAGCAACATTTCTCATTATTTTAACTAATTTAATTTAACTTTATGCAATAAAATAACTAGAACTAAAACTGAAATATAAAAAAGAATAAAAATAAATAAAACTGTAACAATATCTTAATTCTACTATAATAACACTGATATGAATATTTTGCCGTCATTAATCAAATTCAAAGATAATAATATTAGAAAATGTGAAAGATGTTTAAGATACTTTTTTTTTCAGTTTATATGACTTTTATTCACTTGTGAAACATTATTTCAGTAAACTCAACATTTATCTACTTCTAACAAGTAGCCCCAGTCCATCACATTCGGCCCTGAGACTCCTGAAAGAATTTAAGGCTAATAATCCTCCCAGTTATAAACCTGCGATTCAATCCAATCTCCACCCCGCACAGCACCCAAAGCCCTTCATTTCCCATCTGCGTTTAAAGCAATCTAGTTTATTACACAACCGTCTAAATTAACAGTAAGAAGCCGCTCCCTCGACAAATGAATCATTTTCCGAATATTTGATTATATAAATAAAACAGTGGCTCTAGAGGCCAGGAGCTAAATCAGTTGATTCCGTTTATCTGGGAAATGGCTTGCATCTGGGTAACAGCTCACCAGCAGATGGAGAGGTTTTTCCCCTGACCCCAGGACCAGGCTTCTGTCTCTCTCACTCCGCTCTGAAATGAGACTTATCAGACGAAGGTGTGTGCATGTGTGCGAGGAAGTGTTGAAGGTGGGTGTTCGTCTGTTTCAGTAAAGGGATTTATTTATCCGAGCAGACTTCCACGGGCGTTCAAAGTTCTCCTGGTTCCCAAAGATCCCCTGCACTAGTCTATTAATACATGATTTCCCACAAATCTGTGTGAATCTTATGCTGGCTTAAACAGTGCATGTAAGATGTGCGCTCGCAAGCATACATGTGTGTGTATATCTATGTGTGACTAACCTCAAATCTTTTGGTGTGTGTTTGACATGTCTGTTAGCATTAGCTTCAACCCTGAATTTACACCACTGGTGCACATCTAGCCCTTCAAAACTAATAAACACAAGAATTCAAACTGTTCTGCGACCAATGTGGATGTTCAGGGTGAGAGCCATGACCTCCAGCTCCCAGCATGCTTTGTATCAGGCCCATGGCGTGACACTGTATTGCCTGGCAAGGCCTGTTTATCGAGAGCCACAAGCTCAGACTACGCCAGTAACGTGATCCTGATTGGCTTAGAGTGGAGAAGACTTCTTGCATGCGAATGGAGCCTAATTGGTTTGACCCAGACTAACCTGTCCCAAATCCAATCCATGTAATACATTTGAAGGCCCCCATCAAAGCACATTCACCTTCTTTTAAAACGTTTGGCAACATCTCCAAAAATCCTGCCCTAGGACACACACCTAACTTAACTCCAAAAACAAGAAAGTTGAATTTTTCGAAGCAACATATAACCATTTGTACAATGCTTTTAGTACTATTTCTATTAAGTACCTTTAAACACATCAGAAATAATTCATTCTTTTACAGTGTTAACTTACATTTCATATTTGATTTTCTTGCATAAAAACAAACAAAACAAAAATAACAATAATAAATACATAAATAAATAAAAAATACAAATGTTACTGAAAATTAATATATCCAAGAAAATAAAATGTACCATTTGAAAATAAATCAAAGAGGTGAAGGCACTTTTCTCTCTGACCCTTCCGTAACCTCTAAAGTAATAACCATAAATGACCTGAAATTACAACAGTCAAACAAAGACATTTTACAGAAGATGGTCTGAGAGAGAGAGAGAGAGAGAGAGAGAGAGAGAGAGAGAAGGGCCTGGTGAGGACTCTTAACTGGTCACATCTGGCTGTATTTTATACGCAAATCAGCCCCCACTAAATCTAGATAAAACTCACTGACTCGTGATCGGAGCAATGATCTTCATACATCTAAATTTATATGCTAATCGGAATCCTTGAAGCATTTAACACATTCCTCTGCATCTGGAGGGGGCGACAACCGGCAACCTCTCTAACCTATACCCATAAACTCAACATAAACTTTCCCCATCCACATCTACACTCATATCTATCTATCTATCTATCTATCTATCTATCTATCTATCTATCTATCTATCTATCTATCTATCTATCTATCTATCTATCTATCTATCTATCTATCTATCTATCTATCGCTTGAGGCAGAAACCGACGTACAAACGTCCCTCCACCAACACACAAACAGAACAAATGTAAATGATCTAGTTACTTTTTTGCACATTTATAAGCCCAGGGAACAGCCTAGGACCAGGTTTACAGCACACAATGGGTACAGCATGCAAAAATTACGTCCTGCAAGTTGACGACACGCACAAACACAGGATGAACTAGACTAAGACCAGACTTGAATGAAGCAAGCATGGATTAAATAATAGCTGGGCAGGCAAAACACAAGCAAACATTCAAACGAATAATAACATAATAATCACCAGAACTGATTTTGGCTTTTGATGACACTACTTTTGGTCCTTTCCTTACCTTTGGTTATATAGAGCATGTGCATCACGCATGTGACTGGCCTCGATGTCGTATTGCTGTTGTGTTCTCCAAGCGCCGCATTTGGCGTACTTATCTTCGCTATTAACTTGGGCCTTTGATAAATTCATTCTACAACAAAAGGGAGAGCAAGAAAAGGAATAAAAACGAGGGTCAGTGAGATGGACTGAGGAATTCTGATAAAGAACCATTGAGCCATTAACTGCTGACAGACAGTGACGCAGCTCGGCACTCTTTTCCTTCTTTCCTGTAACTGTGCGTCTCCGCTGAGGATCGGAAGAGGGTAAAGACGGGCTCTTTTGTTCATGCCAGGCATTAACTGAAACAGGCCTTGGCGTTTTTAATGCACAGAATCATCATTCCACCGGCCGCAGATTTAACAAGTCTGAGGTGTCGGCAGATAAAAGAAAGAATCAGGGAGATCAACACACGCCCGTGGCCCCTGTACACATAAGGGCGGGAGAGCCCGTGGCTTTACGGGACCCGCTGATTCAGAGGGGGCAGAACTGGTTGAGAAATGATCATATAAATGAACAAGGAATGTTTTGCCGTATGCCAGTTTATTTGCTAGTCATCGGGCATTTCAAGGACGAAGATAGACGTCGTTATTAATCAAATATTGCTTATAACATACTCTCAGCTGAAGGTAATCACATAAAAAAAAAAAAATCACATAGAAAACATTCAAAGACACCTCAGACGAAAACAAAATACTGATTCAGGAGTGTCTGTTTGCGGACTTACTGGATGTAAATGACCCTCGGCTGTGTGTTAGTACAGCAAAATCTTTATACAAACTTATGGAAATTAATTGAGGCCACAAAAAGCATCTAAGAAAAACACCTGCACACTTTAACACACACTTAAAGTTCTCGGCTTAAACAACGAGCCCTCCGTCAGAGATGAAATGATCGTTTTATGATGATTCCAAACTGTGGATTTTGTACAATTAAAGTAAAGCACTGGAGAGCGAAGGAAGTGAAGTGGTACGAGCCACAGGCAGTGTGTGAGAGCGGCTGAGTGTGTGAGTCTGCCACACTCTCTAATTAACAGAGGAGGCCCCTAATTCTCCTTCTCCGTTCCAACTCAGCAAACACGTTCAATGTCATTAGAGCCGCACAACCCCCAACTGTCCCCACACTCGGACTGATGAAACTAATCACTCAACTAATGCTGTGCTTCAGCGGCTGTCTGAGAGAACGCAGCCATGAAGATCTGTCTTCCCATCTTTCTCTTTCTCGGGCTCTTGTTTTCGTTTCTGTCGATCCGCCTCTTCTATCTGTCTGCGATCAAATTTAGGCATTTCTCTCTGAACGTCCATTTGAATTTATTTTGCGTTTCTAAATTATCTTGTGCTTTCAGCTTCAAGTGTAAGGTTTCAAAATGTTACTTTGCATTGTAGTTTTATCGTTTTTAATTTTTTTTTTATTTAGGGGCCTAATCAATTTCTCAAATTCGAGGACATGAAATGAATCCATATAAAAATTCAGAAAGCATGTTTTGAATAACATTAGATATTGTCAGATCATTTTGTTGCAATCATTGCTAATTTGAGAGTTAATTCTGGAGTGTGTGTTTACCTCACAAACAGTGGGCAGAACAGCATGTGCTGTGCGAGTGTGTGTGAGGCTGGTGAGCCAGTCAGAGCTTAGTGGAAAAAAGCAACACACACACACACACACACGTAATGTGTTGGCTTTAGTTCTGGGCGAGTGAGCAGTGGAATCGATAAGCTCCAGCATCACACACGCCACACGGCCTGATACACTCCTGTTTCTCTCAGCTCTCTTTAACCTGACTTTACACACAAACACACTACTGCACTCCCAGTGCTAGCGGCATTAAATATCTGTCATTAACCACTGGGATGCTTTCTAAAGCAGTGTGCAATATATATATTTATTTTTTCTTGTCTGATATGTAGACAGGCCATGCTGTATATAACAGGATGCATCATTAATAGGAAACGAGGATGAAAATTACATCAAAAGCCAATAAACTCTTTGACTTTAGTGGCACAATATTAAACATCTGGAAAAGAAATCAGAAAGGAAGGTAAACAAGTACATTAACACAGCAGTAAATACATTTTCTAAGCATGTTTATATGCATTTCAAGCATATAAAATCTCTTTATTTAAGATCATCTTAAATGTTTGAATCAAAATAAACAACACAACACATAAAAAACAAACAAACATGCACAGTAAGACATGCACGTGCACACGGACATATACAAACACACGTTTATCTCAGTCATTCACTAAACACTTCCAGAAAACAGAAGATCTATTTCATCTTGAATGCTAAAGTACGGCTGATATTTCAGAGCAGCATTTGTGACAGAGCTATGCAAATAACATGGTAATTGTGGCCTGAGTATGTACAGTAAAATAGTTTATGCAAATATAGGGAAATTAATTAGGGCAGGATTGCTGGAATTGTTCAGCACATTCAAAATGTTTCCTTTAATTTGTACATTTTTACAGCACATCACGTTAATCATTTACTCACTTTCTTTATTTCATTTAGGGCTACATAATTTTATGAAATAACGAAAGAAATAAAAGAAAAGAAATTTGAAAAAAACCTATATAATTTTATAAGAAAGACTGAAAAGAAATAAGGAAAAAACATACAAATAAATAATAATAAGAATATTAATAATATAAAAAACACACTCAAATAAATACACAACAAAATCATGTGGTGGTGCTTATATGACAAAGTCTGATCATCCCCATAAAACCACAAAATAAATAAATATTACACTAACACTGAATTACTATGATGTTAATTAATTAACATGTTAATTAATTGATATATTACAATTGCCTTTAAATTTTTACTACTCTAATAATAATAATAATAACCATTATTCTCATTAATTAAATTTATTACTATTATTCATTTTATTATCACTATTATAAAAACAATAAAAACAAAAAAGGTCTTAATAAAAAAATAAAATGTAAAAAAAAAAAAAAAAAAAAAAAGTTGGTCAAACAATAAAACAAGAGTAACAGTTAAAACGATGTGTCACTTCAGATCAGTGGGAGAAACAGGCGCTTCTAGAGGAGAGAATGAATCTATAGGGATCTACCTGAGCCCATTTCACGCTACTGTCAAAACGCCTAAGTACTGCATCCATGCGGACAAGGATTAACACGCAGGACAATGAGCTGAATTAAGCCAAGTGTGTGTGTGTGTGTGTGTGTGTGTGTGTGTTGCGGCCATGCTCTGCGACTCACTCATGTGTTTCTATTCCATCTGTGAATAGTGGGGGTCTGATTGATTAGACAGGTGCCATTCTTCCTTATGCAGGAACGGCCGCCCCATGCACGGTAAATGCCATGCCTATATCTCTCTGTCTCTCTTTCTCTCCCTCCTTCCTGACAGCTCACACGACTGGTTACTCATACCCTGTTAGTTACCCAGTCCTCCAACCAGCTAAAACATTCATACACGATAAACATACACACCTTAAACATTTACACATGCAGAGACGCTAATAAACACAAAACACAAAAATAGACTTGCATCTAACTCCTTAATAATAGGTTTAGCTAGTGCTATCATGTCACAGACACCACCGGTGGCGGCTTTAAACCGTGTCAGCAGGGTTTCTTGTTATTGTACGCTGACGAGCACGTGATTTAACCTTTGGGGGTTGAAGGCTGAAGAACAGGACAGGTGGAATTAAACGCAGGCCTCGCACGCAGGGGCAGCACAGGCAGCGTGGCCGGCCACGCGGCAGATGGACTGTCAGCTTTAATATGACGGAGCGCGTGCGGCCGCTCCAGCCTGGAAGCACGCGGATCTCTACGGGAATGCAGCCGTTCGCCCACACAACAGGGGCTGGGAGCAGACAAGAGCGGAGCTATGAAGTGCAAATACACCCGTCTGACACATCACACAGATATGCACAGGTCTACTCTTACATGCCGCAAAGCACGCCAAAAAAATAGTTTCGCTATCTGCAGATACATGTGATGCAGCCCCGAGTTCAAACAGTGCTATAGGCTGCAGTCAGGTACATCTGTACCCTGTCTGGAAAAATTACCGCGCATAAGCAGATTTGTTCAAAGCCTCCCATCAGGATCGCTTTGATAATCTACAGCAGGGCAGAAATAACACTCGTTTGAATTAACTCAAAGTCAAGAAATTTTGCATTCTACATGAAAAAGAAACAATAGCTTCTGTTTGCCTAAGCGTTTCCACGGGGAAGTGTTTAAACAGGTTTTAAAACGTCATGTTAAGCAAACACAGCGAGATAATGTACGTAAAAGTGCTGAAGAGAGTGACATACACAGGCTTGATTTAGCGGCATTTGAATTTTAAAAGGTTTATTTGATGGAAAAAACTGGCCTGAAGGTGTGCGGACAGATATTAATACATATGTCTGCGACCCTATAGAAGCTCAAAGGTGTTTCACAAAAGAATCGGGTGAATAAAATAGATTTTCATCTAAATATTTTAAATAACCAACTTTGTTGAAATATTCTGACTGACTTAATTTAATTTGATGTAAAACAATAGAAATATTAAATTATTCAAGTATCCGAACAGGGAATTCAATGGTTAAAAGTCTAAACAGCCTCCAGAAACGTTCCACAGCTGACTGCAAGGAGTCGGGCCTTACATGGTAAGTATCGTACTGATCTCATCACACACACACACACACACACACACACACGTGATGTATGACAGGAGAAATATTTCACTGTCATCCGTCACCCAGCTGGGCGATTCATTTCCCTTTCTCTGTTACGAGACCACCACAATTTCACAATTTCATTGAGGACCAATGAAGCTAAAAGAGATTCAAAAATCAGTACGGATTCACACCAGTAGAACTGGAATAACTTTACCACCTCAAAGCTCTAACATCCTGTACTCTCGCACTTGTTCAAATGTTCTTGTGAATACACACATAACCACAAACAAATGTAAATGCCAGTTATTTAATTTTTATTTAAAAAAAAGATAATCCCGATTTTCATTTTACATTCTAATTATTTACTTCACAGTGCTAATCTGCTTCTAAAACGATTTAACATTAATATATTTTTTAAGTACAAAACCAGCACACAAAAGACACGTTCATTTGTTGTAATGCATCTTCTGTTGAGAAGTAACTGAACAGGAAGGGAAAACAGATTCAGAAAAGCTATATCCGCATGCCGAGAGACAAACGGTGAGTCTGCTGGGAGCCGTGGCTAAAAGCACTATTTTTACACCCTTATCTAGCCCTCGTGGACCCTCCTGCTTCTGGAGTGACCACACTCCCTATTGACCTGCTGTAACTGTATCCTACAGGCTCTCAGCCGGCCCGCGCCTGCTCTGCCTCTCTCTAGCTGGCCGAATCACCCGCAAAATAAGGACAGAAGCAAACGGGAAACCATGGTCTAAAAATTGCTGAGAATAAAGCACATTCTGGTGTAATGGCTAATGCTGGTGGGTCTTTTTTTTTATTTTTTTTTACGCAATTGAGTGAGTCTCAGCTGGCGTGGGCCCTGTTAAAACCCTTATTCAACTTCTCGTAAAAATCGCCGCAGTGCGTTCAGAAAATCCTGATGGATTGATGCATAAATCACACAAATTGACAACTGCATCATCAGGCTCTCGCGCTCACGGCCGGCCGTGTGTTTTCATGTGCGCGCCACCTGCGTGCGACCGTCTCACACGAGCGTGTGCGTCCGTCCAACGGGCCACTTATTGCGCTTTTTAACAAAAGAGCAAAAATATAGCTTCCCTTTTTTTTCTTACGGCCCCCCCTCCGGCCTCTCTTTTCTCCTGAATGACAGGCCGCTGGAGGGGCCGGGAGGGAGGGGGCTCTCTTTTAACTGGAGTTAATTACCCTTGGAATGCCTCAGACCCCTTCAAATAAGGGGAAGTGGCAATGCTCTGTCTCCAATAAGCAGGACAGCGTAAAGACAAAGAGTGTCCAGACAGTAATCGACAAGGGGCCACGGAAAGAGAAAGACATGCAGGACGAACCAAGACACCTCTCACACAGGGGAATGGGATGGAGCCAAATCAAGACTGAACGGCAACAAAGGCCTCCTAGCACACACACACACACTGCACACATGGCAGAATAAATAAATCTGCACTGTGCATATTGACATCATTTGACAGATGAATTAAGTAAATGATTTTATAAGGAGATTAAATGGAATTTAATTTACACAATCTCTCTTTATTCCTGCTGATCCCAGCCTCTGGGGTTTCATTCGCCTCTCGCAAAAGAGAGAGAGAGAGAGAAGGGAGTACGAACGAGTGTAGAGAAAACGCAAAATCAAGTTTTCTTCAAGGGCTACAGGGGGGTTTGGGTGTTTTAAAATCATCTGCAAAAGCGACAAAAGGTTGACCATGCATGAGTGAACGCTCAGGCACCTTCTGCACGATTCTGCGCTGAACTATTCAGCCCACTGCAGAGTCCAGCAGTGATTTTACACACATGACACCCGCGCTTCCAGTGGACATTCACACTCCATTGCCTTTAAAAAGCTGACTGCTTGCTTCTGGTCAAATTAAAAAATGTCAAGCATTAAGCTTTGATGTCATTTTCTTCCTCTCCCTTTTGCTTAAAAACAATAAATTTTTTATTTTTTATTATACACAGACATTCTAGAAATTTTGAGGAAAAATGTAAATCGGTAAAAAAATGTTTTTTTAAATCATGTAATTTTAAGACAATGTTTTGGGAAACTGCATTAATTTTGTCCCGTAAATATGGAAGTATTTTAAAATGTCCTCATTCATTCGTTCAACAAAACTGAAAACACGCTGAACAATCAAAGTTGTACACCACATATGTAAAAAAAAAAAAAAGTAATTAATTTTTTTTTTATAAATATGTATAATTATAAAACAAATTTGACATTCATTTAAACATCTGTTTTTGTTTGTTTTTTAAATGAACTGCTTTAAAAAAAAATATATATAGAACAAACATTTAGATATCCTAAATAACTTGACAACTAAAATCTAGATAATAAGGATAATATTAATAATAATAATAATAATAATAATAATAATAATAATAAAAACATTCCCATCATAATTAAAATAATCCAAAAAGACATACAGACAGCGTGTCCTCCAACCGTGAATGTAAATATTAAAATGAGCGTGCAGATGTAAATGTACATGCAGACGGTGAAAGTCTCTAATTATGATAATAGCTAAACCAGCACTTGTTGTTATTATCATCATTAATATACTAATTAGAATCTCAGTAGTCAATTTGTGTTAAAATAAAGATCAAACACTGAGCGAGCGCGCCAAATGGCTAAAAGGCTGTGAGGAACCGACACTCTTATCTCCAAATTTCCTTTCATGAGTCTGAATAATCCAGTCATTCTAATGATCCTGTGCAGGGTGTGTGCCAACACATCCACGCCACTGCCGTCATTCCATCAGAATAAAATATTTTAAAGCTCCATCACTAAATGATTTCACTTTCACAACTACGTTAGCATGTATTCTTCAGGTGTGTTTATAAATGGCTTTCAGGCTGAAGTTGAGCTGCTCGTGTGTTGTATTTTGCAGGACGGTGACTGAAGGTTTAGGAGACCAGGATGGTTACCTGTTTGTGATCTTTCTGACCCTTCTCTGTCTCTGTTTTATTTTTCTTTTCTCCGTACTGTAGGTGTTGTCAGTTCACAACCTGTTTTTCTTTTGAGTATTCATATGCAGCAGAAAGCAGAGATTAATAGTTGGGTTGTTTCTTTTATCAAACTTGAACGTGCACTTGTTCTGCTACATCACTATTTTGACAGATTCAAAAAGCAACTTGCTACATAATGCATCATGTTTTACAAATAGACATAATGGTTTTTTAATTTGTTTAATTCAATTATTTTTTTCAAGAACCACTATGTTATTTTAAATATATTTCTCACCATTATCTCAATATTAAAATTTTAGCTGTTTTCTCACATGATTTTATAATGAAACAAAATAGCAGGTATTTCGAACAGAATGAAAGTCTGCCAGTGCAGAATCTGACATCTAAATCAGTGTATTCATGTTTCCTCGCTCTGCGCAGACAGAAGTGAACGGGACAGAGATAAATATGAAGCTAAAGAGCTGTTCTCTCTGCCGGCTCCTGGACGGTCCGCTCGTGCCCTGCACACTCAATCCCTCTCTCTCTCTCTCTCTCTCTCTCTCTCTGAGCCAGCACACCGTCTTTAATACATTTAGCGGGCCACATGCTGTGCGACCGGTCTGCGATTCAAGCCACCTAAGACCGTTTTCTCCTGTCTATCCCATGGCTTTCGTCTTTCTCTCCTCCGTCAGCACTCTCTCTCTCTCATGTTGTTTTCCGCCATGCACTCCTAATGATTTACACAAAACACACTCTGTCCTGTCAAAGCGGACACAGATTGTTATAATAGTGGATAAGCCTTCAGCTACCGGCACAAGGTACGTCCGCACACACACTCGGCTCCAGACGCTACCTGACAGCTAAAAACAACCTTGACAAGGAGGACCACGGTGACCACATGCACACATAAACACACGAACAAACCAGGACAGGAACTACACGGACAAAACAAACAGTCTAGCCGGACACACAATTAGAAGTAGAAGAAATGAAATTGTACCTACTGTTGTTCGGAGTGCAGGGAAAAACACTCAGGGAGCGAAAGTTCTACCGAATCCATGTGAGCTCTGCGATCATCATTTGAGCAAACCTCTTCTATAAATTAAAGTTTTCTCTCTCTCTCTCTCTCTCTCTTTCTCTCTGGCTTCTCTGTTTCCGCTCCTCTCTCTCTCTCTCTGTGTACCTCCTCCTCCTCTCTCTCCCTTCCGTGACTGAGCAGTGCAATTAACAGGACCGTTCTCCCGGTGACAGCCTATAGGCACAGCCAGTTGGGACCAAAAGCTCTTGCACTCTTCTAATCAAGGACTTAAAGCCACGATTGCTGCTCATTAATATGAAGCAGGGCTTTGCATATGAAGTCCCCCCGGCCCTCCCGGACGCCAGATTGGTGGCTTCCCAGCCAATTGGAGTGAGACTGGGCAGTGTCTGCGCCCACAGAGAGACGGAGCGGGGAGAGATGGGAGGGGAAAGACAAAGAGTGAGCGAGCAAGTGAGAGAGGGAGAGAAGGAGGGAGGGGGAGTGGTGTAATGAGAGGGAAAGTGGGGGTGAGAGAGGGTTTAAAGAAGCAGCCCGCGTCTCTCCCTCAGCAATGCTTATCGGCTCTCGCTGTCAAGTGCGCAGATAAAACCGTTCACTTTGTTGATACAAAACATTATGAATGAAGGCGCTTGCTGTTCGCTTTGCATCCGCCTCTGTTTGCACGCTCATTCGTTTCCTGTGTCCACCTGCACGGGGAACATTCAAAAATATATATGTTTTAAACAAATATTGTTTGTTTCGCAATGCTTGCGAATGTTGTCGTGCACTTTAGGCGAGTGGAAATAGTGGTGAAACAGAGCTGAAAAACTGTTGCAATCCACAACATCATAACAGCAGCCCATCACAGCAAATGTGGAAGTGAGGGAGTGGACACATGCTACCGTGACCACATCACTGACAGATACAGCGAGAAAAGGCTGAGGAAAGATCAAAGGCACCCCTTTGTTCTAGAATGATTGAGCCACATTTGCGGGGCATCCAGGCTGGCGGCGTGCACCGTTCGCAAGTACGTGTGTATGTTTACGCGCATGTCACAGGCTCGCTGCATTTCCAGCAGCAGCAGGGAAGATATTGCTGGCATCTCAGCACACCGCAATTCCCCACTGATAAGAAAATTCAGGAGCCGCACCGGCCTACAAACCATTGTGCTTGCCGCACCACGCCGCCACGGAAATTGCATCTGACCGTCTTTCATATTCCAAACTTGCAGGGATTTTGGAGGCAGACGTCTCTTTAAAATGCCGGTCTTGGGGCTCTGAAACTGAACTAAACCTGTTCACCGGATCTCACATATGAACCCAGGTTTCTCTGATTGATTTTTACTTAATTGCTTTAATAGTGTTAATAAACATGAAGTCATATAACCATTTTGTTTTAACAGTCCTTAAAAAAATTACAATGCAGTCAAGTTTTTTTTTTTTTTTTTTTACTTTACATAACAATAGCACTACTCCTACTACTAAATTAATGAATTTAAAAATATATTAGTTCGGTCTTTGTCGTATCTTAAAACCACCTTTAGGAAAACATTTAAAAAAGAAAACCCTCCATATCTGTATGAAGATGTTTATATTAAATCTAGAAAAAAATTATGTTTTATAAATCTAAAATAAATAAATTAATTAATTAATGAATTGATAAACAAATAATGATAATAATAATAATATAATCGACGAAGTGATCAAACTGAGCTTAATTGATACATAAATAATACTAATAATATAGTATGATTATACAAAATTTCAGACCTGTCATCATATTTTAATAACTTATTTCAAAATTTCACAAAATATCAGTTTTTTTTTTAAATAACAAGTTTGTACGAACAGCTATTAATGCTCAGGTAGGCAGCAGGTGCGTTGTGTAGAGTAAGATATATTGAATGAGAGATGCACATCAACAATAAAGAGGCGCAGATCAATGCAACGCACACATCACTGAAAACTAATATCTTTCGGGGAAATTAGATCTACTTCTAAACTGCACAAAGAAAGAAAAAGCTTGATATGGCACATATAGAAACGACTGAGTGAAATCCAGGCATTTCCTTTTGAATAACAGATGGGCAGAAAAAAGAAAAGCAAATGCCTTTGAACGATCAGAATCATGCAACTTTGTTTCCAGATAAGTGTAAAGACTGCTAGAAGATTATCTTTATTACATGGGAGTGTGTTGCCATTGCTGAAGGACACTCTGGGTCTAACAAAGGAGTTTTGAAATAACACTCTACTGTTTCCGACCAGCCAACACACACACACACACATGCTCACACTTGGAAAGTTACATTTGCTTAATTTATTCATCTGTCTGCTTTTAAACAATGTACAGTCTCTGCAATCTTTGCAACACGAAAAACAAGGCACATGATTAAAAAATACTAAAGCAGGGGTTTCAAAGCACCGCCTGGAAACGACAGGCAGCCGACTGCCATTTGAAACTGTTTTAATTGCATTATGACAAACGGAAATGAAGAGGATGAGGGGAACGGGAACCGCCATAATGTTTGAACGCAGATAGGAGGGATACCTGTGTTCACTCAGGTCCCATGAGACCAACAAACATCCCTCATATTAAGATCCACGCAGATCAAATGGAGAGCGTGGAGCTAACAGACTGCACTTATACTTGAGGAACTGAGATGCACACTGAGACTGTTCAAATGAAAAAGAGAAAATGAGTTAGATGGACACATTGACATGTATGGTCTTGCATGAAAAATTCTGCAGAAAGAGGTTAAAGTCAATCAAACCTGAAAGCTCAAACTAAAGTTTTTTTTTAGTTTTTTCACTGTCGACATGCTTTTTTTTTCTCATTTAGGTTTCACAGCAGGGGTGCAGTGTTGTGTCCGGATGTATTGATTCAATTACAGTGGCCTGCCCGCCTTTGACAGACCCCCCCTTTAGGTCACATTTCCATATCTGTGCTGAATGGGTGGCTGTGACCCCCAAACACTGGCCACGTGGGGCTGGAAAGACCCAAAACATCACTCCAAACTTCTGTCAGTCAGTAAATCTGACTGCGATAGCAACATGCTAACAACATTAAGTTTAAGCATAACAACAATGCATTCCTAGCAGCTCAAAGTTATTCAGAATCGAGCCTGGCTTCGCTACTACAAGCTGTCATTAACAACCTTTAATCCCTGCTGCCCCGCTGAATACATTTGAACTTAAGTATGCACGACTAGTCTGCGCTGATTGCAGCGGCTGTCGATACATGTCAATAGCTGCCCATCTTTTTCATTAGCAGTTTTAGCACAGCGCTTCTGCTTCTATTGTTCAGACGGTTTGTGTTTTACAACGAGCTGCGTCTCGCTTTCAAACCGAATCCCGTTCTGCCACAAGAGACGGACGAGCATTCAATTCACAAGCCGGCAGATTGAAAGACGAGCTCTGAGATGTAAAAACAAAACGCATTAGGCGCTAGCAAGGACGGCTATGCAAAGTCTTAAAATGGATTTGAAAAGCCTCCAGTCAGGCTTTTGTGAGCGTTTGTGTGCGAGTACGTGGGCGTGAGAGCGTGCATGTGTTTTTTATTTGTGTGTGTGAAATGTTAAAGACAGGGATGACCCTTTTGGTCACTGGCTGTTGACATGTGGCTAAGAATTATCAGGGCTAGCTTGGCGGAGCATCAATCACGCCAGTCAATAGGGGAGGGCAAGTTCACTTAGGTCACATGTCAGCCGACCAGCCGCCGAGCATACAGTCAATGCGGCTGCCGCTGGAGTTGTTTAAAATCAACTTGTCAAAAATTGGGCTGTAATAAATTCAAGAGGCAGGATGCTTATTTGTAGCCACTCGGGTCAGCACGGGGCATCTCAGAGTGAAAGCTCTCAGGCTGAGCAGAGAAGCGTATTACAAACAATAACGCTGCATAATGTGGTGCTGTTGTTTCTATATTCATAACGTCATTTAAAAATAGAGCAATTTAATAGGTAATTGAATAAAATAATTAAAGAGTTCTACTAAAAATGCTGTGTGTATGTGTACACACACACACACACACACACACACACACACACACATATATATATATATATATATATATATATATATGTGTGTGTGTGTGTGTGTGTGTGTGTGTGTGTATGTGTATATTAAAACAAGTAATTATTTTTAATACTATATTACAATGTATGTGTGTAAATAAGTTAGTATAAGTCAATTATATAATGAAAGAAATTATATATATACTTTTTGTGATTTATTCTGTCTGACTGATGTATTTTGTGCATTCGACAATCTAAAATGCTAAGCAGCTTAACTTACACACGTGTACACTTGCATTCATTCCTAAATATATACTGTTATCAAAAAAAGCTTCAAAGTGAACAAATAAATTTTCTTACATCTGCTTCTCCTTCCTCAAATTCCTAAACTCAAAGGCCCTCACAAGAGAAAGTAGACTGAAGTGTGTGTGTGTGTGTGTGTGTGTGTGTGTGTGTGTGTGTGTGTGTGTGTGTTTGTTGGTGCCTGTCATATGAGAGTGCTGCAGTGCTCTTGTATTGCGTCTTGATGGGGACACAAAGACAGGTTGGCAGCTGTGTGCCGGGACAACCCTTCAGTCTGCAGTTCAGCAGTGGTCAACAGAGGGAGCTACTGGCTGTGCGGTGGTCAGTGTGAGTGTGTGAGAGTGTGTGTGCGGTCTGTCTGATGAGCAGAGAGCTCATCTTTGTGTACGTGTGTTTGTCCTCTGTTGTTTTACCCCATCGCTGTCACAGAATGGATATATTTATGCCTGCCACTGTGGCCTGAGTTGCCTTGTCATACATGAAGGAATATTTAAGAACTCTTATTATGGGAAAAAAGGAATTTGAATACATAGTGACACTATGGAATATTACTTTCTTAGGATACTGTTAATTGTACAAATATTAAATTCAAACAATAAATAAAAACGTTACATTTAATACAGATTTTGTTAGTAAAAAACAAAATAATCTCCCATTAAATTTGTAATAATCTGTATTAAATTAAAACAGATCTTCAGATACCGTGTTTACAGATAAACCGGTTTCATTCCTGTTGAGACCATAAATAAACATATATAATAATGTATTTGAGCTATTTGTTATCAAATATTTATTAATATATTTTAAGAAATGAAATACCAAGAAATCTAATTAATGCATATTTATGCAACTGAAATGACAGATTTCACTAACCTGTAAGTCTTTTATTTCTTATTATTTACATACCATCCACTGTTTTTTTTTTTCAGTATGAATTTAATTTCAACAAATTAACTAAAAAAGTGACTGTATATGCCGTTTAATTTGAGAGTAGATAGTCAAAACCTTTTCACTCCATCCATATTTAAACACACATACAAATATATATATATATGCAATTGAAAATTCCAGGGTGCCAAAAGGACGTTTTAAACAACTGCTATGGTACCACTTTCAAAAGACTTGGGTGGGTGAGTAAAACGGCTCTATGAAACCACTGTTATGAAGGGGAAAACGACACAAGGTTACTATGGTAGCGAATGAATGAATAGCTAAGTAATCTAATGGTCTATCAGCAGGTACAATTGTCACATGAAGGAAAGTGCCAATTTCAAAGCCCCCCTGCTTGGCAGGGTGATAACAGGCTAGCGGGGGCTCCAGGGACAGCGGTGAGCCCGGTGTGCAGCATTTGCTAACCTCTCTTTGATACGGCCACGGTTTCCACCCTCTTCTCCCTCGTCTTGAATCTCTTTAGCAGTCCGACTACACGCAGGACGCCCTGAATAAACCGCCAAGGGTCTCCTTTCTTCAAGAAAACCAGAGCTGTAGTGAAGAATAGAAAATTATTGGTGTTAGAATGAGAGCTTATCTATCTTTAAACACAGTTTATTCTTTTTTTTATCGAAATATCCACTTATTTTGATTATTTATAAACCATATACACTAAAAATAAGTCCACAAATTACATTAAATAAATCAATCCCATATCCAGAACACAGATACCCAGACCTCTGATATGCAATACACATTAGCACATTAAAGTACCTTTTAAGTGCAGGTATTTGCAGTTCAGCGTGTCTGAAAAGGATCAAGACCCGTCTTATCCTTATCTGTGGTTACAATTAATACACCTTCAGTCATTTCCCAGGCCTACTGGGAACAAGTTTACTTTCAAACACATGACCGGCCTTTAACTGATATACTCTGAGCAGATGTAGAGACAAAACTGCACATGAAACGCTTGTCATTCCTGCACGCATTTTTTTTTTCAGTGTAAGATAAGCTTGAGTAAACATGAGCACAAAATACTGCTGTCTCAGAGGTTTACGTGTGCATCGTGCACCTGCATGAACCTCGCTGTTTTCCTGCCACTGATTGTCTATATAAAGCTGTTTTAAATATCTTTAATTAAAAGTAAAAAATAAATAAATAAAAAATAGAAATACATATTTATAGATATACACATATGTAAAGTTATGGCTAAATAAAAAATAAATAAATAAATGATTGAAATGATGGTTAGACTCATTAAATATTGAAAGTGTCCCTGCTCTGCCAGGATGTGGCCTTGGCCTCTCAGGCCCTGTTCTGAATGGAGAGCTGCCATCACTTCAGCATGGCCTGTTTAACCACATCACTCTCATCTTGTACAACTCATGCTCTTCATGCCACACTGCAGCCTGGTTTTATTGTCCAAAACAGTTCAAATGTCTCGACAGGTAATGCGTTGATTGAGTTTGTCATTGCTATGCGTCGTTATTCTGAAGCGACAATATGAATAGAATATAAAGGTCCAATGTTACACATCATCTGGGTTTAAAAAAAAAAGAAAAAGAAATTAAATATTTTCTTTCATATCTACTAATGGTGGGTGATATAAAACAAATTTGGCTCACAGGTCAAAACTCTATATTTCATATTATTTCATAAAAAACAGTCTATTAATTTAACCCTTTTCAAATTTTGTGCCAAACATTTTATTTGGAGCACAAAGCATTACCTTTGTCCATATGGCTTGTGCACTTCATTCAAAGTGTGATGAACAGACTGAAATTGAAAATCACATTTTATTGTGATTAAGGTGTTTATGCACTAAAACATGGTGCCTCAAGACGTGTCTTGCCAGGTGATACAGAAGTTTTCTATAGAAATCTTGAAATAAAAAAATAAATAAACACATAAAATAAATTTTGACCAGTGAATCACACCATTGAATACAAAAGGAACAATTGCACTAAACATAAGAGACCAAAAACTTTAATGCCAGCCATTTTTAGTGTGGCAAAGTGTTAAGGTATTTTATGAGAATTTATGTAATTTCTGAGAATAACATATTTGTATTCCAAACTTTGCAAACATTGCATTTCACACTTACTTTACAGTGTTAAAGGCTATACTGATTAGCATTGTAATATACATACATTTATATGAAAATACCTGAGCTAGCAGGAAGAACACAGATAAACTATATATTGTTGTAATTGTGTTCTGAATCTGACTGAACTGCTGTGAAGAACGAACTGAAGATGAACACCGAGCCGAGCCAGACAAACGTTCTCGAGTCAAGAACCGGTTGCATCGGTTTTCGGATCACCAGTACACTGAACCGAAAACCGTTTCTTTCGGACGCGTCCGAATTGAGAACCAATGAACTGATGATACTGCGCATGCGTGAAATTTTTTAAGTATTTAGTTAAACATCGGAAAGTGTGATAGAATAACTATATTTTATTTAGCTTTTATTTTTTTAGATGAATGTTTCTAATCTGTATATTGTAGATAATGTATAGGCCAAAGGGATTTTCAGGGAAGTTTGATAATAATTAAGACTATGTTTAATAGGAATAAGGGATGATTTATGAAATATCTGTACTGGTTAGAGCGATTCTCTTTCTTGAGTCAAGAACTGGTTGCATCGGTTTTTGGATCATCAGTACACTGAACCGAAAACCGTTTCTTTCAGACATGTCCGATTCGAGAACCGAGGAGCTGATTATCCTGCGCATGCGTGATTCAGCATGAAGCCAACAGACTCACAGAGCGTCTGAACCGAACTGATTATTTTGGTGATTGATTCTGAACTGATTCTGTGCTAATGTTATGAGCGCGGGTAAACCGAGGGCTTGAATGAAGGGCAATCTGGCGAAACGTAAGTTCATTTAATAACAAATGCATCGCAATGGATTATGTATAGTAAGTGGATCATGGTTTCTGCACTGATGACACCTAATTTATTTACTTTAAATCTTCAAGACTTAAATCCTCATATGCACATTATTGCTGTTACGTTGTTGCAAAACTTAATTGCAAACTTTTCATGATCATGAGGTTTTTAACTGACTTAAGTTATGAATACTGACTTTATATATTTTAATGTTTGATAGACGTAACGCCATTACGTCATTGCAAATGACGTCATTACGTCGAGCATAAAAGAACCGCTGAACCGTTTTTTTCAACCGGTTTATTGAATCATACCGTCCGAAAGAATCCAACTTTCCATCACTACTCTACAATGATAACTGGAGGCTTCTGTCCATACAATGAAAAAGAGATTTCCTGGAAAGTTTTCCTGGAGTGTTTTATTACTCTTATACATGTGTCTCCCTAGTTGACTTTCTGCACAAGGGCGCCCTCCAGTGTCTAGTATGAATGAAACAAATCACATGTGAGAGTTTAACGCATAGATATGTATAATTTAAAGGGGACGACCACAACTGGAGCAGATGTAGACAAGAATGGCTCCTAAGCGATTGAGGTGTTTTGTAAAAATCTGTAATCTGAGGGCACAATCAATCAAAAAAATCTAAATATTGAGAAAATCACCTTTAAAGTCATCCAAATGAAGTCCTTAGCAATGCATATTACTAAACAAAAATGTTGTTTCAATATATTTTTTACGGTAGGAAATGTAAAAAAATATCTTCATGAAACATGATCTTTACTTTATATCCTAATGATTTTTGGCATTAAAAAAATAAAATAAAAATAAAAATTCTGACCCATACAATGTATTGTTGGATACTGCTGGTACTTATGACTTTGGTTTTGTGGTTTTGTGGTCCAGGGTCACATATTTCATTATTTAAACATCACGATTACTGTCAATACCTGTATATCGCGATACCCCTAAACATAGCTGGTTCTCGCTCATCTCCTGACCATACACACATTTGACTGTTTTGAAATGGACACATGCATTTTACTAACATTTTGTCTGTTTATCACACACAAAACATTCATAATATGACTACTGTACTTTTTTCTTTCTGGAGCTTGACAATAAAAATCACTGCTCATGTTCTCACAAGAAAGAGCAGTGCTGGCATTGTGCTAAACTTCTCCTTGTATGTTACACAAAAGGGAAAATGCCATACACGTTTGGAACGACATGAGGATGACAGAATGTTCATGTTTAGATAAACAAACCCTCTAATTCAAACTTGTTTTCAACTTCTCCATCCTAATTCATGTTTGCGTAATCTTAATGTCCAAGATAGCATTCAATCACACAAGAAACACCTGTGACTCTTCCTGTCATTACAAAGCATGTGACTGCCCAATTTTCCAGCCCTGTCTGCTCCTCTCAGTCCTTTCTCAGCTCAAGACAGCAGTCCCCCTCAGTCTATACAGAGCCTGTGCTTCTGCCTGCAGCTGTTCCTCAAAGCTACAGGGCTTTAGAGAAGATCTCACTCTCCGTTAACACAAGGATCTGCCCTTTGGAGGAAACGCAGCCACACTTGCTGGCCTTTGCACATTGGCCCGCAGGGTGTCCTTCTCCATTAGGGGTAGGTCACAGGGATTCACACAGAGAGAGGGAAAGTAGAGACAGGTGTGGATACACTGACCAGGGATTAATAGCTAATTAACACCACTAAATATGGTTTACATTTACAGCATACTACAGTTGATGATGCAGTAGATCGCTTCCATCAGCACCCCAAATCTTGCACAGTTCTTTGTTCAGTATGGAAACAAACATATTTATTAGTTTAATTAGTTTGCATATTAGTTTGGCAATATCGGTTTCACCACAAATAACCCCATAAATTATGACGGAATTGAAATTTTCCTTTACCAAACCTCATGCCCACTCAAAATTGAGTCTTTTTCACATACAAATATAGAACCCTTTGTGTTATGTTGGAGATTGCTAGCCATTCCTTATTCATTTTCATTATTTTAGAAAGAGTGGCTGGGATATTTGTCCTTTCAGGTCATACAGGTTTGTTATGACAGGGTGAGTAAATTATGACAATTTGAATGTTTATGTGAACTCATCTCCTAATCAAACAGAAGTTAACTTAATAGCAATCAAGTCTGGAAGACCATTACTTTATATTATATTATAATCCACAACAAACAATATTAAACATCACTATTAATGCTAAATTCAAACAAAATAACTAGGGGGAAAGTGCAAGAAGAATCACACACACACACACACACACACACACACACACACCCTCATAAAAGTCCCTCCTGTATGGAAGAAGTAATTGACTTCTCAGAGAGAGCTAGTGGGCGGATTCAATCCAGACTATAGCCACATCTTCATACTGCTTCACCAGGACCAGACTGCATGGGAGAGAATTCTTAATGAGGGCCCCCAACGCCCTGCGGGAACCCCATCTCTGTCTCTCTCGCTCACGCACACACAGTCTCACTCCATAACAGGGTCCTGTTTCTACACCGACCTGCACTAAACACTCTGACAAAAGGGCTTGGATGTGCTATTGCTCTGGAGTACTGGGACCCCCCACGTACTGAACCGCCAGCTCTTTTGGTGGGATTCTACAGCATGCACACACTTTGTCAAAAACACAGAAATATATATAAATAAATCAAACACCTGGAGAGCAGGGAAGCACAAAGCTTGAAAACAGAGAGACGACTGAGGCTAGACAAAGGGGAAGAGAGAGAAACGCATGAGGGAGTGTGTGGGTCTGTATTTGTTAAGTTTTTTTTTTTTTCTTCTTCAAAGCATTGCTCATTTTAATAAAGGAGACACCCCAGTCTCTCTAAGTGCCGCAGATAAAAGAAATCATTTAGTGGCTTAAAAGACTATTAATGTGAAGAGCCACACTTGTCTCTTTCTCTCTCTCCTCTCCTCGGAGGAAATGTCATTGAGCCTGTTGCATCACAATAGCATGGAGTGAAAAATCTTGCATGATGGAATCTGAGACGTGTTGTTTCTTTGCTTACATATTTACACTGACAGATGTCACAAAGTATAAATATTACCTTACATGTATGCAGTTACAGAGCACTGTTCATTCACCCCAACCCCAACCCCAACTCCTGCCAGCACCGAGACTCGAACCTGCAACCTTCTGGTAACTAGTCAAGTGCTCTAACTATTAGGCCACAGCTGCCCCCCCCCCCCCCAAAAAAAATTGTAAGAAGTAGAATTTTTTTTTTATGTTTGTTAAAGTAAAATGCAACAAGTAATGAAGGGATTTATGACACTAAAATAAGAATTCTGGCATTGTTTGTTCCAAATCCATCCAAAATTATTTCCTCTGTGGAACACAGAAAGAGTGTTTCAACATTTGAAGCACCGAGACATTCTTCAAAATATCTTCTTTTGTGTCTCACAGAAAAAATACAGTCATGCAGGATTAGAATGAGGATGAGCAAATGATAACGTAACATTTATTTGTATTTTTTGAGAGAGAGCTGTCCCTTTAAATATGTACAAAGGTACTGTGCACTGTGTTTGCATGCTTGATTTTGGGCTTACAGTTGAAAACTGCAGCAGAACACTCATCTTCATTGCAGTACACACACAATCCTGGCCTCTCTGGGTTGTGTTTCTGTGTATGTGTCTCAGAGAGTCCACCCATCACCCCTTTGGTGCGGGCGATGGAGTGTGACGGCTCGTTAAAGAAAAACAAAGCCCCTCACCTTCCTTTATCACTAATATGCACCTGGAGAGCTGCCGTGCTTTATGATAAACTCGCACGGCCAAACACACACTCACACAAACACAACTGTGTTTACACACCTACCCAGAATGCACTGGGCGCGCAGCCTTGTTCCAGGGGCCACTGTAAACAACTAAAGTCAATCTGTTTGTGCTAGTTTACTGCCACAGCTCAACTCCTCTGCTCACAAACAGTTTTCCGCCAGCGATGCCGGTGACTTATGGGTGCGATGAGTTTTCTTCCATTTCTCTCTTTAGAGGAGTAAATCAAGACCGCAAAGTATTGTGGAAAACCTGTTATGTCGCATTGAAACTGAACGAAAATTAGAATGTTTTAAAAGATAAATTCATGATTTATTTGTGACTACTTAGAGTCACCTGGGTACACATATCGACATAAACCCTGACCTCACAGGAAAGCATCCTCCTGCCACACCTCCATAAAGTGCTCCACAGATCCAGTTATGTCCTCTCAATCGAAACTAATACTGTTTCCTCCCCCCTCATCCACTCCTTTACCACAACCCCCCCTTCACCAGGTTTGATAACAAATATTCCCTCACCTAAATTAGAAATGTGAAGTAATTATACCGGCGGCCCTCCTACGGGTTATTCATAAGAGTCGACGGTCGTAAGAGAGCTTTCTTTATATAAATAGGTTACTTCAGAGGGTGACTTTAATTATGTTGGTTTCAAACAGAACATGAGTGCGGTATTCCGGCGGGATTAAGCGTCTCTGGCTCTTTGTTAACTGAGCACAAATGTATGCCAGCAAGGAGCATCTGCACAAGATCTCCGCTAAATTTATTCAGCGCACCTACGCTGGTGAATAATTCCACTAATAATAAAGATTGTGAGAAACAAGAGGGGGAAAAGGAAATCTACATTCAAGAGGAAAAAAAAGAAGAAGAAAGTGTGTGTAGTTTTCAAGGACAACTTTAAAAAAAAAAAACAAGTTTAATCTGTTTTGCATGGGAAATAGGTATTCTTGTGTTTTGTTCTGTGTGTGTAAGTGTGTGTGTGCTGCACAGTGTTTGTTCCACTGGTGTTCAAAGAACCAATGGTCTATTACTAGGCTGTAGTGGTCCTTTTTCACCAGTCTAAATGCTTATAAGGGAGTACTAGGAAATCTGCAAAACATATGAGGAAAAGCGTATTTGTTAAATGTAACATTTTTAGGGTAGTCAAAGTTAACACACTGAGCTGACCGCATTTTTATTTTCTACTACAAAAAAGTTCTACTACACAAAATATATATATATATATATATGTATATGTATATATATATATATATAAAAGTTAACCTTCAAAAGTGTGGTGAAAACCTATAAACAATAACTTGTGGCAGCAGAACCAATGCATTTTTAGTGTTTTAATATCCAGCAATATATAAATAATAAGAAACAGCATTATGAGACTTTGCATTTATCATATCACACTTCAATTTAAAATATTTGTTCAAATAAATGACAAAATTACAAAAATCTATCTATCCATCTATCCATGAAAATACACACACACACACACACACACACACATATATATATGTATATATTGCATGTATATATATATATATATATATATATATATATATATATATATATATATATATATATATACATAGTATATATAGAAATAGAGAGACAGAGAGAGAGAGAGACAGAGAGAGAGAGTAAGAGTGATCTGAAAATCTGATTAGTAGTAACCGTTTTCTAAGAGGCTAAGAGCAACAAAACCATCTACATTTCTCAAGCAGTAATATCACAATATCAGTGAGGCAGCGCTTCAGCATGGCTCTAATGTTTCACAATCATACACAAACAATATCCGTCTGTTTGACTGCGGCAGAATTTATAGCCACCCCATTGATTGCTTTTGCCGGACATGATGGCTGTAAATTTCAGACCGTTTGGTAAATGCGGGCAGTTAGAAGTCTACAAGTAATTATTTCATGGTTGCTGATTGAAACATAATTTCAATATGGCCTTCTGAAAATGACAGCATTCCCAAAGTCCTCCGTTTTAATTTGGAGGTGATACTAATTAGGGGGAGCATTATAGGACTTTTTATGTGATCTCTCCAACGGAGCCCCAAATAATTAAAATGTCAGCGGAAATAAATATGCATAAACAGCTCGTAATTTCAGAAATATTGTCCCGCGTCGTTCATGGCTTGTGGGAAAAGAAGCACTCTCGCATTATTTATGCTTTTTCAGGGAAGTTTATATAACAGTTCACAGAAGTTAACTATCTAAAACGGTTAAAATAAACTGAACCGCTAAGCATGAATAGTGATCCTCATTATTGAAATCTGAAAGTTGGAGGTTACTGAAACTTATTATTCAATAATAATAATAATAATAATAATAATATTTTTTATTGATAGATTGTAAAAAATAAAATTAAATTTAAGGTTTTTTTTTTTTTAATTTTACAATAAAATACTGTCAAAATCTGTATTTATACTGTCACCATTCAAATTTGACGTTTAATTCAACATATCACTGACAATTTCTTTCAAATTGTTTATGAAATTTACTAGCAATTGTGAAGTGAAAATTGTTTCTACACCAATTGTTTTTTTTTTCTATGCACTATTCTAATTATATTATTCTTATGAAAAACTGTATATATCACTCAGATATAGCTAGTAAATAAAAAAAATTATGACAAAGAAATGACAAGTAACATTAAATTAAATCTGAATTTTTTTAAGTAGAACAACTAAAATAATGTTTTCTCATAAAACACACAGTCATCTCTGCCTTATTTAAAACTTTGAAAAAACATTAATTTTTTTACAGTAACATAATAATAGAAAAATAGAATTAAAATTAAGTGTGTGTGTGTGTGTGTGTGTGTATTTGTGTTATCTGTATTAATTTTAAAATAGGTTCAGTCTAAAAAAGTATAAATAAAAGGCACAACGTAAAGCTACACTAAAGGGACACATGGGACAGCTTAATCAAGGCAAGTCATAGAAGCTATTGATGAATGATTTCAATTAAAAGGCTGTGTGCTCATATGCCATAAATACACTATTGTAATCAGAGCCTGTACAAAAGATAGACACATCTTTAATCTCAGACAATTCCACCAAGGGAGCACAGGCATCACACACAATGCTTGTGCTGATATGAAGCCTAAGTTGTGTACCACTGAGAAAAATGCAAAACAACAACAAAAGTGCAGCTCTGGTACAAGATTTTATATTGTCACGATTGCACTACCTTTTTGTTAAGAGAGGTATTTGGGGGCGGCTTGGGCTTCGTACGCTAGAACTGTAAAAGGCCTTTGGGGTTCTGTGTTAATTGTTTCATGTAAACCACATTTTGTACTACAAGCAGCACAGGCTGACATGCTGGTGCTCAGGTCAACCCTGCACACAGATATGAACGATTGCAATAAAATATTAATGGAATATGCAAAGCAGCCAGGGAAATCACCACCAGTTTGGCTGAGGGAGCAAGACAGGTCCGTGAAATAAAAGGCATAGAAGATAAGAGTGATGTTACTTACATGAAACACTAAATAATGACTCAACAACTGGCTCCTATATCAGTCCAGTGCTCACAAATGAGACAAAATGTACACATCCTGTGAAAAAAAACAGAGGGCCAGTGCAACCTGGCCCACATAAAGAAAGAGCGAGAGATCAGTTCTGACCTTGTCAACTAATGTCTAGCATAGATCCGGTTACCAGCCATGCAACTCTCAGCTCTTTCCCAGTACAGGAGTAGAAAGGTATAGACAAAGGTACAGAGATGAAAAATAAGTGTGTTATTGGCAGCAGTATTTTCTAAATCACAGTGAAATGGGTCAATCACAAAAAAAGAAAAAAAAATTGTTTATGCGAGATGGGATGAAAATTATTAAAACTGAAGTTTGATTTAGCTTACTCTTTGTTCTCAGGCTTATTTCATAAAGTTTTGAAAGGTAATTTTCACGAAAAAGTCAAATTTCAAGTCAAAAATAAAAAAATAAAAAAAAATGTTGTCATGTAACATCAAGTTAAAATTATTGACATATTTATTTTACAACTTAAATGCATCTAAGTGTACACATTCAATATTTTTCTGAAAGTTTAAATATATTTTTTCAAGCTTTTTTTTTTTAAATATCACGAATAATTAATTCATAAATATCGTTACATTTTTGGGAGTCACCTCAAATGGCATTTTACAACCTTTTCTAACCTTGTCTTGTTATAAAAATATCAAACTATGTGATATTTTAAGGACTTAGACTAAATTTTTATGAACTTTATATTCATCCTTTTAATGAGCATTTTTCATTGCGATACTACAACAGTTATATGTACACAGCAGCATCTTTTGTAACATCATAACACCAATAAAAGGTACTAGAAGCTTTAAACTGTCACAAATTGTGATTCTAAGATCATTAAGAACATTCACTTAAATGTGCAAATTCAGCATTATATCCATGCCATGTAGATCAAATAGATGAAAAGTGTCTCTATTCTTAGCAGTTATCTTCCTCCGTCCTCTTAGTTCCGAGGGAAAGTCTATGCATATATAGGCACGGGGCCCAACTCCACTTTCATCTCCAGGCACAGGACTGGAGACGGGCATATCTGCTGTTGCCAGGAGCAACATTTGGTTCACTTAGAGAGCCCGGTGCCTCCTGCTTTCTCTCCATTTCAGATAAAGCCACTCAGCTAGATTTCCCCTCAGAGATATGGGCAGCCACAACTTGGCCTTCAGAGAAGCAATGCATCAGCCAACAATGAGCAGCTACAGATATGACCGAACAACAGACGTCACGATTTAGACACAATGGAAAATTGGCTGAGACACATTAGAATTCAGGTTAAAGCACAGTGTGCAAAATGTGCATGTATGCAGAAATGGTCCTCCATGCCAAGATGGCGATCGTGTTTAGGTTTGGATTCATTTTCTTTAAATACTCAAATCAAATGATTATTTTATTACATTCAGTGTGTTCAGCATTTGTTAAACATCAGCGTTCTGCTTAACTGATATCGAATGGCAATGAATCTACAACATCATAATAAAAAATAAACTATATTTTATTAAGTTATCATTTAGTGTGATGAAAAAGACAGACATCTATTTATAAAAACAAATGGCATTTTAAATGAATCTGCTCACTGAATCTTTCATAGCAGTTCATAGCAAGTCTTTCTTGACTTATTCATTTAATCATTTGTGTCACCATTTAAATATTATGCAATTTTAAGTTAATATTTACTAAGCATGCAGTTTGAATTTGTATGGGGCCATCTCAAACACAACCCAATTATAAATCAGACAGAGAATAAAAATGAGCATAACAGTCCCTCTTCAACAGTTGACTTAAATCTTTCTGTCTCTATTCGAGCCTGATTCTATGTAGGGCAGCTAAGAAATGCTCCCTGTGATACTGAGTGTAAAATTATACCTAAGTGTTCAGAGTGAGGGCTTTTTTCTCTCTTTCTGCTAACATGATGTGTTAAGCATGGTGGTGTGAGGAGAGATAAAGCACTTCCTTGTTCGTTTTCATGCGCTGCCTTAAGTAGATCTCTGGGGAAGCTTCAGGCCTCAGAGGAGGCAGCAGGTATGAGACTCCTCTGCTTCACACACATCCAAACGTGCCTCAGTTCTTTACATCTCACATAACATGCTTATCCCCTCTCAAGAATAGACAAATATATAGCACTGGGAACATAGAGTGAAGTGTTTTTTTTTTTTTTTTCTTCAATAATATTCCCTGTCATTACCATCAACTGTTGTGGACAAAAGGTAAGAAAAAATACAACACTAAAATACTTTTTATATTTTATATTATACTTTATCCTAATAATGTTGGGGTGTAACTGGTACTATCTTAACTAGTAGCACTACTGCAAAGCTGATTGTATAATAATATATAAATGCACTTGCCACTTTACAGCTTGCATATGAGGCATTGAGAATATTTTTATTTATTTTTATTTTAATGAATCAGTTCTTTAAGATGGTTTATTTAAACTAATAGTTCTGGGAGATGAACTAAAAATGTCTAGTCCCTGCATAGATGTCTGTGCAAAGTTTTGCCATTTTATTGGGTTTTTGTATTATTATTATTATTATTATTACTACAAGAAATGTACAGTACAATTCAGTAAAATGATTTGGTGATTTTAGTTTTATGAAAAATAAATTCAGCTTCAAGTTATTTATTTAGTTACTTCACAAACAAAAACAAAAAGTATGTAGCCAATAATATTACATGTATTTTTACTACATTTACTGGAAAGATTTTTAGTAATAGTTCACTCAAAACCATGAGTGTATGCAAAAATTTGATAGCTTTGTGTGAAGTAGGGGTGTCGCGATATACCGGTACTGACGATAAATGTCTTGATATTCAATTCATGAAATATTGACATTGCGTTAATTTAGGGTGTGACGATATACAGGTATTGGTAATAAGCATGATATCTAAAATAAACAGCACACTTATGCTAACATGACATGCAAATAGCCTACTCCATTGCCAGTACCTGGTTGACCTCCCAGGTGGCAGTATTGTGCCTTAACGCTGACGCCTGACACACAAGAAGAAGACACTGCGCGGCTCACTACTGCGAGACAGCGAGAAGAACCAATAGTATTCATGCTGCGGGTCTGTTACTACACCGATCCGTTGTTAACTGACAACCTGCGCAAATCCAAGCTGATAATGAACGTGGATTTGCGCAGCTTGTCAGCTTGTACCGGAGATGCGCATTAATTATTGGCCGATATATATCGTGCACCCCTGCATTGAACGGGAGATTTTACATTAACCTGTTAACAGCAGTTTCCTGTTCATATATTTAAATAAAAGGGTGATTCTTTTAATAAGTACTGCATTTTCCTTACTCATCTAATTTTTGAATATGTATTTGCAATCAAGTCATGCCCAATACTGCCTTTGAGTAGTAATTGATTTCTTTGTTCAAATCTATTATACGATTAAAACTGATCTAGAAAAACTGAGCGACCATATTAAACTCTGTAAAAAATGGTCACATTCACTTAATGCTTCATCTGCGTCATTCTAGGTGCACATTGATACTGAATTAGAAGCGCGTTAACTGCTTGACTTCATTTGACACCTGCGCAACTATAAGTTAAAGAGATTAAAATTACGGGTATGTAAATTAACTAGGTTTAAATAAAATAAAAATAAATAAAAATAAAAACACACTTATAATCAGGAATTTAAGAGCATTACACAGGCTAAATCTTAGCAAATACATGAATGTACTTTATTTAGAAGGCTTACAATCGGTAACCCTTCTGACACGAATGTTATCATGAGGCAAAATCAATGACGTGTCCAAAACTATAACTGTAACTCTCAAACTGCTTCAGTAGCAATACGCTGTTGACGAAACCTGCAGAACAGCAAAAACCTCCTCTGCTGTCCACAGCCTTTTTGCATCTTTTATATGAGGAAACTACAGTATGTGTAATTCCAATGCAGGGAGAGATTTGTGAATATGCAGCGGTTCCTAGATAAGATGGACCGTCCTTTGGAAGAGTCGTGATGTTCGGCGCCTCCTCACATCTTTAGTCTTATATCAGGTGCATCCCCACATCCCAGGCTAAATACGCCATTAGCGCTGATCAGTGGGTAAGATAATCCAGGTTATAAATATGAGGCTAGGTGAGAGTGCCTTTGGGCTAATGCTATATGAATAAGACATGGCCTATATTTTTGTCCTAGGCATAGACATGGTTTATGGGACATAGCCCACATTGTGAAATCCAATCAAAGGCACAGTCACAGAACCCTGCGTTCATTGGAGCTCCAACCCGCACTGACTTACAGCCACGGCGCTATGCCGAGTCTCCAGCAGCGCACGGGGGAAAGAAAGAAAGAAAAATGACACCATATGTACGAAGAAACAGCATTTTAAAAGACCACCCTCACGCTGCACAACAAAGACTAACACTCTGCAATTAGTCTAATTAATGTAAAACAATGGACCGCATGGCCACTTATCAAATTGATTGTTCTCCCTATCGAAGGGGGAGTGCAGTAGGCCTGGCCTTGTAAAGGGCGACTAATTTCGGGAGATGATTGGAGTTGTCACGTTGCTGCGGGCCAATTACCTCCTGACTCCGGTCACGGACGGCAGACGAGGTAATTAGCATGCGTTTAAGAGGCGCACTTACCGCCCATATTCTAATTAGCTGCGTGTTGCCATTATATGGAAAGTGAGGGTGGACATCTCCAGAACTTTAGAGATTCGGAGTGGGGTTTGAGGGACAACAGTCCGTCCCCTCTGATCATAATGAGGTTTTTTTTTTTCTCAGCCCATCTCAAGCAGCTTAAAGGAGCCACTTTTCTCAGAGTCCTATAAACTGTCTTCCTCTCATCTGTAGCCGCCGAAAATCCATCATTAATCCTTTCAATTAATTTATTCTGGCGGGCTTCTCTCAAGCTTTAGCCCTCGTGATTTCACATTATTACAGAAACCACAAGCCGCTGTAGAGAACGGTGAAGCACTTCTCAGTGATGCTCATATAGTCACCAAATATGTATAGTAATGGGATGCAATCTTAAAATATAAATAAATAAAGCGAGAGTGGCATTTGCTGGAATGATAGTGCGTGTCCTGCGGGATGTGGGGAAGTCACATTGTTTCTTGTGCGGCTGACCCTTGAGAGAGGATTCGCCTGCTGCCTTTATCCTCCACATTCTCTTAATGGCCGTTTTACACTTTTAATTAATTCCATTTGACACCATTGAGACTCCTCATATACATGTTAATTGCAATAGGGGGGGATGGCAGGAGGAGGAGGGTTAGAGTAGTTTTTGGTAGAGCACTGCTCTCTTCCTCTCATCTAAGCCTAAAATACGTTTTGAGTAGGAATTAACTGACTGACTAAAGGATTTTAGCTCAAAACTAGAAGAGAATACAAATCTAAAGGTTATTCGCTGTTGCTACAGTGCTACTGTGTCATCTTATTCTCACTTTAAGATATGTTCTTCATCAGGGTAACATATGTTCCGTCCATCAAACTGACAAGAGTGAGAGCGCCGGGCTGAATTAAACACCTTTTACATTGTCGGTAAACACTGTTTAGAGAGCGAATGACTAATGAAGAATGTATTTTATCGTCTTTTGAAAGCAAATTCAACTAACTAACTAACCCCAACTAACACCAACATTTCAGTTGGCTGATTGATTTAAAATGCTACAAAATACAAACAGTACTTTCATTATGTCAAAAAATTATCTACAGGGTGAAATCATTGATCCAACAAAACCTAATAACTAAGTGCTGGAAGTTGGTGTTGTTAGACATGCATGAACTAACCTTTTAGGACATTTGCTCTGCAATTGTAAATAAACATAAATTATTTTATTTCAATTTTGATTTAAATGTATTCTTTATTTTATGCAAAGTATGCCATTATTCTGAACACTGTCCTCTTTTTATGTCTGTGGTGGCTACGGTCCTGCAGAAAATATATATAGTTATATATTTATTTATCATTATTATTTATCATTATTATTTTTTTCGTCAAAAGGTTCTAAAACTTTTACATTTGGTCACCCCTAATCTTGAATATTTGGTTACTTATGTATTATTTTATTATTATTAAAACAATGTCAGTACTGTTTTTTTTTCTTTTCAAAAATGAGATTTAAAACATGCTATATTCTCTCTTTTGTATTCTATTCTATTCTATTCTGTTCTACTCTTCTCTGTTGTATTATATGCTACTCTATTCCAATTGTATTCATTTTATTTCTTTGTTGAGATCTATTTCTATCTATTCCATTCTACACTGTGCTACTCAATTCTTATATTGAGATTCAAACATAGATAGCCTCAAGTAGTCTTTAGCTACTCTGTTCAATTTTTTTCTCTATTCTGTTCTATTCTAATCCATTCTGTTTTGCTCCATTCTGTTATGTTATTATTTTTATTATTATTATGATGATTTATTAGGATGCAACAATTATTTTCATAAAAATTATTTCATTTTCAGCCTTATCCACTCTTAAAATGGAAATTAAGTTTATTAAATAACGTGCAGCTCTAATTAATTGCGTCTACATGTAATTCAGTATAATGGTTTTTATGTGGATTGTAGTATGCGTCTGTATGTGTATTTGGTTTTCGCTGGTGTGGTCAAAGACAAATTTCAACCATGGTTGACAATAAAGTTGTATTGTATTGTATTGTATATGATGGCAGCCTCATAATCAGTTTTATTATCAGTTTTTGCACTGACTACACTGATGAAAGGGTCTTAGATGAAGAATACTGTTAAACGGTATCACACACAGTTCACACATACATCCTGATCTTTCTGTAAACACTTTATTATTTCCCACCCTACACTTCTTTTTAACGTGAACACGCTGTGCTCTTCTACGGCATGCTTTCGCTGACAGCTCCTCATTCAGTGCTGCTGTAATACAGCGGTTCCAAGCGACAGGCCGACGTGTTTCGGCAGAACTGAGATTTAAAAAGGGAACGACTGAGAGACACCGAGATGGAGGAGATGGCGAGTGGAGGCTGACAGGAGAGGCAGGAGCCAGTGCACTTGGAGGAGCTGTCTAACAAGGTGCTGAGCACAGAAACCCAAGGGAGTCTCTGCTCTCTTACCCCTCAAGATTAGACACTGGCAGTCAAGCAGGACATGGGAACAATGCAAAGGGTCGCTGGGGAGAGGGAGGTCCCCGAAAACAAGTCAGTCCGCATGTCATTCTCTCTCTTGTTCTCTCAGTAGTAGCACATCTCTAAACATCTCTTTATGTCAGGACAAATTGCTCAAGCTTCAAATCGTATTCTTTGGATCCTGAAAAGGCAATAGAGAATTAATATATGGCAGAGGGGTGGATGGAGGGAGGGAGAGAGAGGGAAATAAAGACACGTAATAACAGAACCAGAGCAGGACGGCAAAAAAGATATAAATGAAGACCAAATACAATGTTGAGAAAAGGGTGACTACTAATAAGCAAAAACACTGCACCAAGTTAACAATACATTTTATATTATGTATACAGCAATTATACTTTTTCAAAATCACATTCAAACCTTTTTTCACCAAATGCACTAATTTAGATTTATTTTGTTTTAATAATAAATTACGCATATTTACGTTTTACTTTTTTTATGCGGAAATGTGCTTGTGTTTATCGTATTTTGCATCTTAGTTCAATTTTTTTATATATATGATTGGCTTTATAATCGGGCATCTGCCACTTTGCTCTCATATTGGTCAACCACTACTAAACTCCTCTGAACACCCTAGCAACCACATAGCAACATGTTAAAAACCATTCGTAACACTTCAAACACCCTGGCAGCTCACTCACAACAGTGCAACATTGCTGCCATTGTGTTTTAGATGGGCAAGCACCACTCACATTCTCAGAATCACATCTCCATTACACACCTCCATGTTACCCCAAAATAGAAAAAGAAAATGGTTCATTCCTAATGCATGACTCAACCAAAGGCTTTCTAATGTGACTCAACCAAAGACATTACAATCCTTTCCCACTGACAGCAGTTGAGGAAATTCATATGGCTACTTTTGCCTGACCACTGGTATTTGCACCACTGGCCACACAGCACACGCTCCAGCTGCCATAGTTCATCTTCTATGGGTGGAAAAAAATGTCTTGTGGTGACCTATATGCTACTGTTGACCACTGTAAGACATTGTACTTTTGGAGTTTTGCAAGTGAATCATTGCCCTTTAGTTACAGGAGCTTGTGTAAACTGACTGTTCAGTTTGAGAGTGCTGTTTTTTACAGAGGTGGGACTTTATCTTACTCTTACTCTTTCTGTCTGACCTTACTTTCCCCATGATCACTCTTTCCTTCAAAGCCATTAGGGTCCGATTTCGCTCACCTTATATAGGAAGAAGCTGCCCTTGAAGAATACATGGAGTCCTTAAGCCAATGTAGACTCACCACCTAGAGTGCTTTAAAAGGATGTACACACACACACACACACACACACACACAATTTAATGTATTTGCAGTTATTCAGGACTAAGGCTACATCTTTGAAGAAGTAAATGATGTGGCTTTATTATATACCAACTTTTATACAAATTTAAATTCCAGTATTTTATCACATAAATATATCTTATGCAGTCTTATACAGGGGCTTACATATTCTTATATTCAGGAGTATGGTACAAAAGTCATTTGTACCATATGTGTCATTTTTAAAGATATTTTAATTAAATTTAAAATGTAAAAAAAAATAATAATAAAACAAAGTAGAAATCTAAAGTAAAAAATACAATAATGAACAGACAGTATAAGTTAACAATTGTTTATACTTATTTTAAAAATAAAAAAGACAAATTCATGTTTTAATACATTTTAAAGGAAAAAATATATATATTTCTGGTTAAACTATTCCTTTAAAAATATCATGAAGTATTTCCGACCCTTACTGACAGTTCTAACCACAATATTTGCTAAAAGAAAATGAGGGAAAAGTACATTTTTTCCATTTGTATTTTACAGAACAAAGTTATACACAAAGACACAAATTGTATTTCATTGGATTCAACTTAATTTAATAATATATTTTTATTATTATAAAATTATATTATTATATTATTTTGATTAAAAGTATTGTTATTATATACAATTTATATATTTTTAAAAAAAGTAAATTTAATATTGTAAGAAAATCTATATTTCTCTGTAAACTATTTATTTCAAAATTTACCATAGGTCTTGTGATTACTTGAAAAGCAACTAAATAAGATATTTCAAATGCTATAACCATTTTTATTGACAAACAAAATACAAGCAAAAAACTACATCTTTTACCAGTAATAATTAGCTTAGAGCTGATAATGTGGTTAGTTATTTAAGGAAGTGCTGGTTTATGGCTCATGCAGTTGCATATCCTGTAATGAAGCTTGTAGAGCCTTGAATTAGATAAGCTTTCACCTCACAGACCTTTACCCTATCTGACCTTTGAGCAGCCAAATCTTCCTTTGTAAGTTGGCTGCACACAACACGTAGTGTACTGTACATCCACTTTTAAAAAAGATTATCACAAACACACTTGCACAGTGCACAGTTCCTGTAGGGTTAACTTGTATATTTCTACACAACACTACCCTGACCCATATCTGAACTCACTCCTCGTCCCCGTTTTTGAGACATTCAGTATGCTTCAGCAGTATGTGCGGATGCATCCCGGACCCCAGGGATCATTCTAGGCTCTTCTGCAGGGGGTAAGAGACTTCCCTAATCATCTCAGAGATTACAAACATAGACAAAGGCCGAGGCAGATCTCCTGTCTCGCAGCACGGATGTACCGGCAACATGGATTTAAGGTGCTGCACACACGCAAGGCTATAGGAAAACTAGCTCATCGGCATTCATTACTCTAAACTAGATCTGTGCACCCGGAAAACTGGCTGTAAATTGGCTTCAGGTCTGAGGGAGGCAGACGAATACCGTGCCGTACCCATAATCCACGGCTCAAGTGGCACACCCACACATCTCCCCCAGACTACATGGGCCACAGAAACCGATCTCTCTGCCACATCAATATATTTCAACTCGAGCACCGAGGAGCAACAGGGAGATCAGCAGAATGGGGCGAAATAATAGAATATTCATCCCTCTAATCCATATTCAATTCTTCTGTCTCTCCTCTTTCCGTCTCTCATTTCCCCCCCTCTCTCCTCGGCCATGCATATGAGGTTTGGGTGTATATCTCATTTAAATGAGTCTTCTGTCGCTCCTTTCCTCCCTCTTCCTACGTTAAACATGCACATTCTCTTTCTGCCCCGCTACACCACCCTGACAGGGCGAGGGCTTTCTCCTACTTAAGTAAAAGAGAGACGGAGGACCGTGTGGGTCAAAATCAGGCAATAAATAGACAGAAATGCAAAATGTTCCCCCAAAACAAGACTGCAGATGAGGCAGGGATGGTGAAGCGAACACCGGGCATCTTCATCTGAAAAGATCCCATGGATGAATGAGGTCTGCTCAGCTGTACATTTGATAAAACTTGGAGGAAAGGAGACATCTCACAGCTCACCTCTAAAATTAGGAATATCAGGTTCTGAGCTTCTTAATGCTCTATTGTGGTCTAAAGGAAGATAGTGTGGATATGTGATATTACCTACTGTTCAAACAGTGCAGAAGGAGAGAAAAGAACTTCAGTCAGTGTGGGAAATTAGCAAGTACAGTCATCATCACAAAATGACAAGGTGATCAGGGCCCCAACACAGTGCTGGGGAGTTATTTTGTGATGATGACCTGTTGACTGTGCACTCTTATAAAAGTGACCGAAAATAGTGCATGAGCTTATAACATGTACAAAACATTCGGGTCAGCAATAAGACAAACTGCAAAAATATTAGCGTAATATACTGAAGGCCAGCTGAGGTCAGCTGAGCGGTCTGAGAGTTACCAATGAACAATGTTGAACATTAATATTGAAACGCTGAATTTGCTTTGATTGACCAATCAAAATTAAGTATCCCAGAGAGTTGTGTATTAGATTTTGGTAACACTTAACAATTAAAGGTCAATTTGTTAATGTTAATGTTGGTAATATTTGTTAATAGAAAATACAGTAAAAACTGTAATATTATGAAATATTATTACAAATTAAAATAACTTTTTTGATTTAATAATTATTAAAATTTAATTTATTTTGTGATGGCAAAACTGAATTTTCAGCAGCCAGTATTTCAGTCTTCAGTGTCACATGAACCTTCAAAAATCACTCTAATATGCATAATTACATTAGATTTTTTATTAATATCAATGCTGAAAATAGTTGTGCTGCTGACTTTCAATAGAACTGCATTTATTTGAAATAAAATGTTGTGTTATTTTATTAAATCACTTTAGGTGCTTTTGATCAATTTAATGTATCCCTTTCTTAATGAAAGTATACATTTCTTAAAAAAAAAAAAGTCAGACCATAATTTACCGCACTGTAAATTAGTACATTTGGTTAAAAATGTTGTTCACTGTGAGTTTGTCATACCTGATGTATTGATAAAACTTATTGTAAAGTGTTACTTTACTTCTACAGAGTGACTTTTGAGTAATCAGTTTAATCAAACAAAGAATTTTATTGGCGAAATGCTTCATTGTGTCCTGTGAGTGGACTTGTACTCTGGCCCTTCTCCATGTCCATGCTGTCCTGTAAACACCAAGAATGAGACAGCAACTAATCAACATGCCCCCCCCCCCCCTCTACTTTCTCATTCTCAGTAGGTAACATCCCCCCACCACTCCTGGTCTCCATCTATCTATCCGACTAACTATTCCTCTATCATCCTCAGATTACAGGATAAATGAACAGAGCCATTACTGCTGTGCGCTAACAGGCCCTTCAAGTGCACGGTGACAAATATGGATACATTTCAGGACCACTGAAGCCACGGAGGAATAATTTTGTAGATTTCATCAAGAGTTCTAATTATGTTCCTGTCAAGTCCAGAACGCAGCAATCCATAACTGAGGAAAGCACTCATAGACGATCCGCCACACGGGCGTAATTTATGCCCCGCAGAAAAAGATGTGGAGCCTTTTGTGTATCAGCATGCACAACACCTCCTGACTAACAAGAGAAGATGGAGGAAAAGAGGAGGAAGTTGAGTGAGTGATTGGAGGAATGGGGGGCCACTTTGTGGCCACATTAAAGGGGTCTCATCTATTACACTTTTTTCCCCTCAAATATTTCCTGTAACAAAGGATTTGTTTTCAGTGTGGGACTTTGAGAAGTCTTCATCTCTTCAGTCGAGAAGATAACAGCAGAAGGATGGATCTGACAGGCCAGTGGAGCTAAAGCTATTACTGAAGCAGCCACCATCTGCTTTTGTCAGTGCAAGGAAACTGAAGAAACCAAAGCAAGCACAAAGGTTGACAAAAATCGACAAAGGGAAGGAAAATGTAGAGGAAAAAGGGTTGAGGGGGCACTGAGAAGAGAGGGAGGTCATGGGACTGCTCAAGGTCTCTCCAGTTGCCCAACTACACCCTAATGAGGTCTGCCTTGATTAATGGTGTCAATTCTGCAGAAAAGAATAAAGAGGGAGTAGGGAATGTTGTGTGTTTAATGCAAGCAATGATAGTTATTCTACAAAGAGCTACCATAATGACAATAACTGCTGAGAGAAATCAAGTGTGGCCAGGTAAAGCAGTCAATCTCCAGGTAAAGTTCAGTCTTAAAGTTCAAACAAAGGAAAACGGAAGCACTCTTGAATGTTACAGACAAAAACAGGGTCACAGTTAAATATATTTTTTTTTTACCGATTCAACAATAATTATTTACAAAATTGTGTTGAGGTCATAAATGTATATATAAAAAAGGTAACTTATTTGGACTTTTGACTTGGGCTAGTAGCAACCAGAATACAACCAGCTAGAAAACACTAGCAATCACCCAGAAAACCTGCATAGACAAGTACAAATAAGTATCATGTTATTTATAAGGAAAAAGCATGATTTGTTAAAAATAAAATAAAAAGGAACCTTGAACTTGCACCCCTAAAGCCAATCGTTTGTTGTACATGAGCAGGTAATATGGCCAACTGAGATTATATGAAAATATACACATTAGATTATACAAATTCACATTAATTTATCACCAATTTGTCAAATAAAATCAAATGATCATAGTGTATGTTTGTATCTGAACGTTGTGTGTATGCTGGTCCTCTAGTCCACAGTGGTGGTTAGGGTCTATCTATTTCTAAGTTGATGACATGTCCTGTATCAGGGGACCCCATTAGATGAAAGAGGAAGAAAAGGCCCTCCACTTCACCCCGCCACTTCACCCCCAAAAGGAAGAGTGGGGTTGTTTACACCTCCAACTCAGGGTGGATGAGTCTCAATTGAGTCTATCTGCCCTAGTATAAATCTGAGAGAACCTTTATGCATACAACAAAGATGGCAGAGTTTTTGACATTTGGCTGTTTAGTTGAATGTCTAATAACTAGTTCTTTGTCCTCGTGTCTTCTTGTCCACCTACTTACACAAAATGATGACTTTCTTTTTACATTTGGCATATTTGACAAGCAAATCATCAGTAGATCAAGCCTTTCCATTTCAAGAAAACTTGTTCATAACCAGTATCTTTCTTTTTTTTTTAAGGGGGGGGCATCACAATCAAAATATTACTTATTGCATATTGACTCATGTACATTATGTGACATCTGCCTTATTTGCTTGTGGGTTCCATAGAAGTTTTTGAGCCAATCACCTGAGACTAATGCCATGTGACTAAATCTGGAATAAATCTGGACAACATGAAATTATGTCATGACAACACCAATCAGCTGATGATGCCACAGGAACAGTCCTAAACCCCAGGGTGCAATATGCCGGGGGGGGGGGGGGGGTTGGATGCGTGGGATTTCCCCCTTTCTGGTCAATGTATCCCTGCCTCTGCTGAATTATTTTTATCCCCGGTGGGGATACAAAACTTATCACAGATCCGTGGTTTGATTAAAGTAAATTTTATTTTAAAATGCGCTACTTTGGCTGGCTGACTTGCTCAATGTCCCGCCCACGGCGCAATCTTATTGGTTACACTTCACGAGTAATAGCCTATCAACACTTGCGAGATGGTTGAAGCCGGTCCGCTGGGCAGTGGAGTTGTCGATTTTGTCGCTCGTTTTAGCGCACAACCACTGACTTTAACATATGTGTATTTGATTTCATTAGTGCAGATTAATGTTTGAGAGCTGGTTATGTAGTCTTAATGGACCGCGTGTCAGTCATTATAATATTCTTTCCATTTTCTGACAACAAAAACATTAAAATATAGTAATAAAAACAGTTTTAATGAGAATTAAATTAAATGGCTTAATTAAATTGCAGTATGTGAGCATGGGGAGGTAATACAATATGACACACTTATGTCATAAATATGCTAATTAGCACATGGCGTCATCTAGTTCATGTTCTCATTATTTATTTTTATGAATTAAAATGTTTCAAAGAATCCCCCTCCCTCTGTTTTTTTTTCACAAATCACACCCTGCTAAGCCCTCAAAAATGCCAATGCCCTAGAAATATTATTCTGGGGGGGAAAAGAGTGCAGTTATGACAAGGTGTGTTTTTGTTTTTTTTTTTTGGCGCAAGAAACCTTAACAAATCATATAAGTGCACTTCAGGTAAAATAAAAAAAGGTACAAATTTTATAATACTGTGTAATATGCACTTTAAAGGTGCCATATGCAAAAATTTAGGTAAAAATATCCATAACATGTCCTACACGCATCAAAAGAATGAGAAGAAATAAGGGTGATGATGTCATTAAAAAAATGTCAAGTTATAGCCCCGGCCCGACAGGTGTCGTAATACCAGTTTTGGCCATGGGAGGCGATATGCGGGCAACATAACCACCAGCCAACCTACAATACACAAATAACTCGCACGGCTTGTCGGCGTGCCTCCACCTGATGTCAATCATGTGGAAAGTACAGCCCACTAGTTCATTTCAGTTCAGGGAAGAGAGAGAAAGGATGACTGAAGCCCTTGGCAAGAGACCACCACCGCGCTCGGAATCACAAATCAAATCCAATAAGAAAATGAGCCGAATCAGAGTAAACATCGGCACTGCTTTTAATCGCTGGAGACAACTAATGGACCTGAAAGAAATGAGGTTCGACTCCGAACTTGCAACATTTCTTTTGCATTGGTAAGTTAGATGCTGTTAGTATTTCGCTAGAAGTTTGTTTTATATGTTTGTGTATTTGTTTTCGGGAAGTTATAACATAGAAACGTATCGAAGGCTGTTCGATAAACGTGCTAATGTTAGCGATGGCTAACCGTAGCTGCGTTTGATAATTAGCTAGCTATAACTTAACGTTACCCATTTTATTATATCATAACTAACCTGCTCTGTCTAGTCTGTTGGTATCCGTGTCCTCTTTGCTTCGTGGTTTTCTGTGCATGAAAAAACTGATGTGTGGCATGAAAGCGTGTGAAAAGAGTCAATTGCGTGTGTCTCACGGTGAATGCTTAAGAGTTGGCACATCAGTTCCCAAGCAGAATAAAGGACAGGTTAATTATTGCTGTTTAGCGTTTGTATTAATCTATGATGTGTCCCTGTTTGCGTACAGGGACATAAAAAATAAATTAAAAGTGATACGTGGACCAAGGTGTCTGAGATTGTGCATTTTAAGTAAAGGATCCTAATATTTCGTCCACAACAATATTTAATGAGGTTAATTTATAACTCCTTGTGGTTAGTCTGCACGAGATCAACAAGCTTGTTTGCTTTGCGGCCGCTTTAAATACAAAATAAGCATTCGATCTACGTTAGAGCATCTGAGCGCTCACAAATCTTTCTGCAGCGTCGTGAGCAGAGCGGCAAGAGTGATTTTTGATGCTCTAGACACAGGCGGTGTGAACGCACAGTTAGGCTTCGGCTATGGCTGTAGTGTTGTTGTGAAAGTAGGGGCGGAGCATAGAGACTATGCCGTTTCTCGTTTGTTACTCTAGAGTAAACCAATTCACTTTATTGAGGCATATTGCCCCCATCTGGTATGGAATGTGAAGTATGACTTGATTTTTTTTTGCCAAACATTACAGATGGCACCTTTAAATACAACATTGTTTATTAGGAAAGTGGGTGTTTTGCATTATGGTATACATGCTAGGAGCACTTTGAGTCTTTTAGATCTTAGTTTAACCTCCATGACATTGCTGGAGTCTTTCTCCTCCCACTAACAGCCCATTCAGATGGGTAGAGAAGAGAGGCTTGTTTTGATATTCTAAATTGAACCTCGGACTGAATTTATGGTTCCAACATTTCTTGAGACAATTGTGAGATTTAATAAAGGGAGGTAAATATGCTTTCTCTCTCTCTTTTCTCTCTCAATGTCCTCATAAACACACACACATACTCTAACAAATACCCACACAGAGCAAACTGGGTGCTCTGATTGAATTGGATCATTTATCAGAGCACAAATATTGTAGGCAGGCTGATGATGACAGAAGCAATCGCAGACTGCTCTCTGTGAGTTCAGCTGTTTTGTTGCTGGTTTCATTGGCTAGCGGGCAGCCCTCTTCCAGCACAATGAACCTCTCCATGTTTGGTTAACAGGAGAAATTGGATTTGATTTTAGAAGGAGCTGTTACAATGTCAGTCAAACAGAAACAGCAAGTCCATGTTCGTAAGTAAAAGCAAGGCAGGCAAGGCAAGGCAAGTTTATTTATATAGCACATTTCGTACACAATGGTAATTCAAAGTTTTACATAAAAGAAAGTAAAATAATCATGAAGAAAAATAATAACAAAAATAAAACAAGCAATTTTAAAACTTTTAAAATGATTAAAACATTTCAAAACAAGTAGAAAATTATTTTACATTAAAAAATAAAATAAAAAAACTGTGAAAATATAGTGCAATCAGTTCGGACATTGCACAGTGCTCATTCAATAAATGTACAGCTAAACAGATGGGGTTTGAGTCTAGATTTAAATGTGATTAGTGTTTTAGCACATCTGATCTCTTCTGGAAGCTAATTCCAACTGCGGGCAGCATAATAACTAAAGGCGGACTCCCCTTGTTTTGTGTGAACCCTTGGTATTTCTAACTGACTTGATCCTAGTGATCTGAGTGCTCTGTTAGGTTTATATTCAGTGAACATATCTGCAATATATTTCTGGAAGCCAGTGTAAGGACCTGAGGACTGGTGTGATATGCTCAGATTTTCTGGTTCTAGTCAGAATCCTGGCAGCAGCGTTCTGGATGAGCTGCAGCTGTCTAATGGTCTTTTTGGGAAGGCCGGTGAGGAGCCCATTACAAAAGTTTCTCCAAGTCTTGACTGGAAACAAAACATCTAATTCTTGCAGATTTTTTAAAAATGATAGTATGCTGATTTAGTAACCGCTTTGACATGACTACTGAAACTAAGGTCTGTCTCCAGAATCACACCAAGATTCCTGACTTGATTTTTAGTTGTTTGACAACTAAAGGCGATCAAACTAAGGGTTTGACAACTAAAGGCGATCAACATTTAGTGATTGTAATATTATCAATGTACAGTAAATACAACTTCACAACTGAGTATGTGTGCATGTATAGATATATATATATAAATAGTTTTGGTCCATATTGAAATTATAGCATCACGCAGTTGCTGCAGATTTGTTGGCTGCACATTCATGATGCAAAACTCCCTTTCTACCACATCCCAAAGCTGCTCTACTGGATTGAGATCTGGTGACTGTGGATGCCATTTAAGTAAAGTGAATTCATTGTCATGTTCAATAAACCAGTCTGAGATGATTTGAGCTTTGTGACATGGAGCATTATCCTGCTCGAGGTAGCCATCAAAAGATGGGTACACTGTAGTCATAAAGGGATGGACATGGTCAGCAACAATACTCAGGTAGGCGGTGCAATTTAAACTATGTTCAACTGGTACTAAGGGGCCCATATTGTGTCAAAATATCACCCACACCATTACACCACCACCACCAGCCTGAACCATTGGGATATGGCAGGATGGACCCATGCTTTCATGTTCTTTACATTAAATTCTGACCCTACCATCTGAATATCATAGCAGAAACTGAGACTAATCAGACCAGGCAACGTTTTCCCAATATTTTATTGTCCAATTTTGGTGAGCCTGTGCGAATTGTAGCCTCCATTTCCTGTTCTTAGCTGACTTGAGCTAAGTGTGGTCACACCCTGTGTGGTCTTCTGCTGATGTGCACAACACATCAGGGTTCGGCGTGTTCTGCATTCAGAGATGGTATACTGCATATGGTTGTAACAAGTGGTTATTTGAGTTACTGTTGCCTTTCTATCATCTGTAACCAGTGTGCTCATTCTCCTCTGACCTCTGACATCAACAAGGCATTTTTGCTGGACACAACTGGGTTTTTTCTCTTTTTCAGACCATTCTCTGTAAACCCTAGAGATGGTTGTGCATGAAAATTCCAGTAGCTCACCAGTTTTTGACATACTCAGACGAGCCCGTCTGGAACCAACAACTATTCCAAATTCCAAGTCACTTAAATCCCCTTTCTTCCCCTTTCTTCCCTTTCTTATGTATATAAATATACACATTAAAATATATTTTTAACATGAAATTTTGATGACAAAATTGAGTTATTAATCTGAAAATGTAATTGCCATTTAGTGATGCAAAACGGCAAAATTAATATGGTTGCCTGCATTGTTTTGACAATAATTAATTAGAAAAATAAGTTAAATCAGTCAAAAAGAAACATATAATATAAATAATTTTAAGAAACTGGCAATGCTAGTCAAACCATGTTGTGTGACTGTTCAATTTATTTGAATTGCAATTCATATTATTCCTCTTCCTTTTATTTTGCCTAACCTGCATGTTGTGGCCAATTCAAATTCACTCACAAAATAAATGGGAATCACTTCTTAAATTCAGAATTTTGCACAACACTGGTGTTTGCACAAACTCTTGTGTAAACCAGAGGCAGACAGTGAGGCGTTGCATTGCTGTCAACCTCTTTCTCTCATCTTCAGTGACAAGACCCCTCCATCTACTTTTCCCCCTCCTTTCTTCCGCATCAACCTCCTTCTCCGGTCTCGGCTCAGTCAAGCACAACTAAGCCAGCGTGGAGGCACAATGAGGCCATTTACAGTAATCATTTCTTTTCACACTTGCTGATGCTCTTAAAAGGTGCAAGGGATCGTGAACTACCTCTACCCAACTCCACATGACAATATCCTGTCCAATTAGAGGTGACGACCACAGAGGCAAACACAAGGCCAGAGTCTGGTTGGTTGGGATAAACTAACCAATCACTGTACATATCCTTATCTATCTGATAATTTATGGTCCATCTGTGACTTAATATTGTGAGGCAGCTTAAACTGTGTACATTTAGTTAATTCCTTCATACATTTAGTTATAATATATATTATACTATACATATATTTCTATCTTTGTGCATTTTTTTTACTTGTTTTAATAGATTATCTTTTAATTTACTGTAATACAGTATATGCAGGAGGGCTAAAGATGTAAGGTGACTTCAAAATAAATTAATTAATAAATAAAAACGTAAAATTCCTATATCTATTTATACATAAATTTCATTCTGCCATCCAGCTGTTTTTTTAACTAAACAACTTCCCTGTGCATTAATAAAACCTATGTTTTCAGCGAGGATGAGAGTTCACACTGCACAGTGCACAAACCATTATGCCATGGCTCTTACAAACTGTGCATATTTTAATATAATAAATCTTTTAATCAGTCAGCAATGTACTTACAAAAACATCCTATTGAGCTGAAGCAAAAACAACCTCCTCATCCTCCTCCTCCCTTCCTCACAAAATATTTCACCTCTCCAATTGATCAATTTTAGCTCTCTAAGAGGGAACTATCACTCAAATAGACAACCTGGGGATACCCCATATAAATATACATAAGTAATTAATAAAGCACCTGGGATTGTTTTGATACAGTGGCCAAAGACCCTGATGAGAAGAACCACTTAGGCACATTGGGGTCAGCACAGGTAGCGAGTGCAGAGCCCTGCTCAGGTTAGCGGACTCAAAGTCAGGCTTACATAATCTGAGCTCCAAAACTCCGATCACACTCTGATGATCCAATTAAAGGGAGGAGACTATGCAATCAGGCCGGCCGCAGGCTAGCTAACAGACGCAGAGGCGCTAACATCAATTTCTTAAGTGCTTCTAAAGGATTACGAATGCCAGGCTCTGCCTTAGGGTGGAAACATCTAACCCGTTCCTCCATGCCACATTACTGTAATTGGGTAGTGAAATTACTGCAGGAGGGGCCTCAAAGGGAGGTTTCCACTGAGGGGAGAATGTGTGAGGTTTTGACTTTGTCATGAGGAAAACCTGGAGGTTTTTAGCACATGCCAGAAAGTCGGAGAGTGTTCTGAAGTGAACATATTGAGCAGATACTAGAAGTCAATGATTAACTTAAGATAAATTGACAGCAGTTGTGGCATAAAGTTGATTACCACAAACATTAATTTCCACTTGTTCATCCTGGGTTACATTACAGTGAGGCACTTACACTGGAAATGAATGGGGGTGATTTGTAAACATCATTTTTAAATGTCACCTGAATGGGGCCAATTTCCAAATGTAAATTTTTAACCACAAAAAAAAAACGACATGCCATAAACCCTGAAACATCTGTAAAAATGGTCATTGAAACAATTTTACATATCAAGTACACAATCAGTAACTTATCAATCAATAATGTACGTGCTTTAAAAATAACAATAATAATTAAGTTTAAAATTTCTGCTTTTAAATCCTCCCAAAATTGCCACTAATTATATCCATTGTAAGTGCCTCAGTGTAGCCTTGATTTGTTTTCCCTCTAAATTATCTTGCAGCATAATTAGAATGCTGTAGACTGAGCTTAACTTGTACTGAATTTCACTTGTACTTGATTTACCAACAACGTGCAAATTAAAGAACACAGAAGCGTTATTTACATAACGACCAACGCAATATACCAAGCACAGCACAAATTAGAGCAGTCACAAATAAAGAATAAAGAAATAGTATGTTGAAAAGAACTGGAGGTCAGAAAATACTAGAAGTTGCAAGAAGGTTTGACAGTGTCATGATCTGGTAATTGAAGCTCATCATCCACAACACAGACTCGCACACTACAAAGTACACCCTTGACTACATTTCCCATACTCCATTGCATCAATCACATTCACCTGATAACAATCACACCATGTACCTGAGACCAATAACACACACACAGCACAATCATCAGACAAGCTTTATAAGCATTGGACTTCCCTTCACACACTGCCGAGTACTGTTCTGCACATATCCCTCTCCTAGTGATAGCTGCGATTCAAATAGATTCTGTGTTAGTTTTCATAGTATTGTTTCAGTTTCTAGTTTTCATTGTTTAGTCTTTCTCGAAGACCCACGCTTGCCATGGGATTATTCTTGTGTCTTGCCCTCTATATACCTGTTTGCCAATGTTTGACCCATGCCTGTTATGACCATGTCTCTGTCCAATAAAAGCTTGCATATGGATCCTTACGTCTCATCGGCTGCCCCGTTACAGATAGAGCTGGTATTGCGTGACTTCTAATTAAGGATTCCAAGTCGTCTTTTATTTCCTGAAGAAAATTAAAAAATAACATGGCTTGTCAAACGATATTGTTGTGTTCTTCTTGCATTCCCAATAAATTACGTGTGTGAAAAAAAATCCTCTCCCTTCTACCATGCACTCTCTCATCTATACGGTGCCTCCAATAGCAACAAACTGCAGCCATTTCAAGCACAAAATAGTTTAAAGGGGGGGTGAAATGCTCGTTTTCACTCAATCTCCTGTTAATCTTGAGTACCTATAGAGTAGTACTGCATCCTTCATATCTCCAAAAAGTCTTTAGTTTTATTATATTTATAAGAGAAAAATAGTCTGTGCCAATTTTTTTCGGAAAAACACGAGCGTCTGGAGGCGTGACGTGTGGGCGGAGCTAAAGAATCATGAGCGCGAGTAGGCTTTTGTGTTGAGAGCGTTTGGAAGTTGTGACATTACCGTGAGAAAAAAAAAAAACATCATCCAAATCAAACCATGGCTAACAGTCAGATTCAGCCGTTTATTTATGATCCAGAATCAGATCCTGAGGCTGAAACTGAACGAGAGCAGCAGCAGCAATGACTACAGCAGGACGTCTCTATGTGGTATGTAATTAAACTGTATATATTTGCTTAGCGGTTTTGGAAAATGACTAAGTTCCACTTTATGTCGTTTTTTTTTTTTTAAAGGTGTACAAGGTTTACTTGATGTGCTTACGCGCCGATAGCTAAGTTAACAACACAGAGATATTTGAAGCAGTTTTACTCACCGTCTGTGGTTCCAACACACGATCGTGACCCTTTTTTGTTGGGATTGCATCATCCTTAAGAAATAAACAATATGCAAATCCGGCGTCACCCTTACGGAAATTAACCATGGTTTTACTACAAATAAAACCAAAAAACCATGGTTACTGTAGTTAAACTATGGTAACCACAAATTAACCATGGTTTTGCTATTTTAACCATAGTTTAACCATGGTATTTGTAGTAAATCTGTGGTTTTACAAATGGCAGTCAATACGCCAAAAAACCATGGGTTACTACAGTTTTACTATAATAAAACCATGGTTATTTTTCGTAAGGGCAAACTGGGCCTTGTTTGTAAAACAAGCATCTTCGAAATGCAGGGAACAAACAGAAACACTTTACACAACTCCGTCGATGCTCTGTAAAAATAAACTCCGTCCACTGGTCCCTTAATGTTTTTTTTTTTGGTAATATGTGCAGGGTTGTCTTGCCCTCGCAACCAAAAACACACTTCTTTTGTGACATTTCGCGACGCTCTCGCTCTGATCAGTGAATGTCTGTTGTGCTCTCAGTGCTCTGCCCCACGGGAGTGCGCGCTCTTCCGGCAGAAGTGCCCTTAGGACCCATATAAGGAAATTCCGCTCCATTTAACACAGACCCATTCTCGAAAAAAACTTTCCGAAACTTGTGACAAACCGGAACCCTTCAAACGTACAACTTAATTTTTGAAACTTTGTCCATGTTTAGCATGGGAATCCAACTCTTTAACAGTATAAAAAACTCAGTATGCATGAAATAGCATTTCACCCCCCCCCCCCCCCCCCTTTAAGACATGTTTTTTGGGAGGCGTTAAATAATTGCAATAATGCTCATACGTTAGCAAAACTCATTGTTTTATTCATTTGAATACTTTCCTCCCGTAAATTTTGGGTCTGAAAGAAAAATCTTAGAAATTATATTAATTAAGGTAAGGTGCAAATATAACTGTGTCCACACCTTTTCAGAGCTAATTATTCACTGCAAATATTTTGTAAAACCTAAGAGTACTATTTTAATGCCAAAAGACAGTTTGCGCTGGTGCAAGTTATTAGTAAAACTGGCCCTTTGTAAATTATTGGCTGCTAGCATCAACAACAACAAAAAAAATATTGAAAAGTAAAAAAAAAATTAAATAAATTTTAAACACTTAGACTGCTGAGCAGTGACAACTTTTCTCTTAACCATGTTGTGCACTTGCTCACTGTTTTATATTCACTTTAATAATAAGATGTGCCAGTTGGTGATGCATTCACAAAGCCAAAAATGCTTCGTAATATGTGCTTCATAACGCATATTCACAAAAAAAAAAAAGTATTAGCATACTCTCTGCATGATAATACAATTAAATTGAACCAACTTCTCAATAATACAATTGCTTGTTCAGGCTATTACAGTGAATACTGAACCGGTGCCGTTAGGTTTTATTCAACCACTACAATAGCTCTCAAACAGAGCATAATTATAAAATTGTCAATTTGACATATTCTTCCAAAAAGCCAATAAAGCTTATCTAAACAGTGAAATTGCCACTTCAGATGTAGTCAATTTGTGCAGCCAAAGAACAGCACTGGAGAGCTGTTCTCCATATTCAGACAAGCCAAAACTGTGCGTTATTCCTCTATTTCCCTAATCTCACTCTAATCTGCTGAACTGATAAAGGCCAGACACCTGACTCCATCAAGAGTGTGTTATCAGGGGTGTGAAAGGGCACACAAACACTCACATGCCACAAAAAAAGCTTGTTTGAATATTACAAAGGGCAGAAAACCCCTGGCTCTATCAGCATGCATCTACATTAATAATACTGATTAAGGAGTGACTGAAAGGAAAGACCCCACATTCTGGCCGCAAGCACCCTTTTTATTGAGTCTACTAATACAGGAAGTGTTTGTTTAAAGAGCATATTATCTTCAATAAAGCATTAGGAAGGAACTAATATTTATTCCTTATCAAAGAGAATTTCCAGGGCTTTTAGCTTTAATTATCGGCAGATCTCTTACGCACAAAGGGCCGATAACAAAGGCGTTTCTTTGCCACATTGTTGTGGAGTGGCAATTAGAATGGAAAGCCTCAGGCCACTCTTACTGCGAGAGAGAGAGTGTGTGTGTGTGTGTGTGTGTGTGTGTACATGTGTGTCTAGGTGGGACGTCAGATTCGCACAGGCTAACCCATGACCAGTGGAGCTGTTTTATAATTGAGGTCCCTTTGCCTTGAGCACAGCGTTTGTTAGGACCGTATCTGATACTGGGCTTTGAATTAGGCTGACGGTGGGGATGATGAGCTGCAGAAAAGGATGGAGCGCAAGCTGAGGACATTTAAAAAAAGCATTCAGTGTTACACTGACTGAACAGAACATTATATTCCAGCTTTAGTGCTGTACCATGTTCTTTGCATTTCTATATCCAGGACAGAAAGTGGTTCACAAAATGTCACATCACTTTAAAAGCAGAGCAACTGAATGACTGGCCTCCAAGATAGATTTCAGTCAAGATGCACAATATTTTTTTCTTCATATGATATGTTCTACTTTTATATAGTTGACTTTTTTTGTGTCTTCAATTTTATTTATTTATTTTTTTTTTTTTGAACGGCAATCAGCAATGTGATATCTATGAAAATATTTATATAAAAATTAAAAGCATATTTTTTGCCCTCATTTCCAGTCTTATGGTGCAACAAATTATTAAAAGCACATATATTCTATGCAGCCTCAATTATCATGAAATTGTAAAAGCTGAATGAATAAATAAGTAATAAACAAACAAATAAATGAATGTATTTTGTTAGTTTGAGCATGTCACAAAACATGTAAATTTTCACTAGACCCAAAACAATGACAACTATATGTAGTCTTAATTATAAGAAATCATGAAAGCTGCAACAATAATAATAATTTAATTTATAATAATAATAATAACAATAATAATAATAATAATAATAATAATAATAATAATAATTTAATATTAATAATATTAATTGAAATGGTCTAACAATGACACATATTGTTAAAATAATGATAGTAGTAGTAGTCGTAGTAGTAATAATAAATTATGAATCAACCATTTTATATATAAATTAATAAATATTAAATGATCTAACAATAACAAACTGTTAACATGATAACAAAAACAACGACGACGACAATAAAAATAATAAAATGATGAAGCAAACATGCAATACACCAATTTATAAATCTAACAATGACACAAATCGTTAAAATAATTAATTAATTATCGATATTTAATACATTAATAAATATAAAATGATCTTGCAATATTATTATTATTATTATTATTAATAATAATAATAATAATAATAATAATAATAATAATAATAACAAATATAATAATAATAATAATAATAATAATAATAATAATAATAATAATAATAATAATAATAATAATAATAAATGCAGTTAACAAAAAGTTTTGGTAACAGCATGTCACATTGCAAGACAACTATACAAGGTCTGTCCCAACTACCAATTTGTTTTCTGTAATGAAGGTACTTTTAGCATATTTAACATATATGTTGACTAGATTTTCCTGCAGGAAGGTATTAAACCCTAAACATCTTCCCTAAGTGAGAGGTGGCCATCTTTATAGCACAGAGACCCATGATGTCATACTGTATGCACTGCCAATAAAACCTAACAGAAAAGGCTGTAGAGAGTATTTCTACAATAAAATACCTGCAAATATATGTGAACCATCCTGCGGGTGCTTTAGTAAAATCTACTAAAGCACCACTGGCTATAAATTGCTGAGGTAAGCTTTAACCTGGCCAAGCACCTAGATGAACTTTAAGTGTCCATTATTTGCGACTATGGTAACTTCAAAATGACTAAACCAAGATAAATCACTTTGGTGAAAACAAACTATTTTTCTCCACTCCAGCCCTAAGGCATAAAAGTGAAACTAAATGAACCTTTGAAACTGCATCTCAGGGGATAGTCACTATAAGAAAAAAAAATCCCTCTATAAGATTTTTTAAGTGCTGCAATTATTGACAAGGACTATATCGCCTACACTTCTTTTTCTTTTTTCACCCCTTTCCTCCTCTGATCAGGACGGGAAAAAAAGCACGAAACCCCATGAGACATCAGCAGCTGTCAGGTCCTTTAACAGCTGCTATGAAGTAGTTTACAGCAGAGCATTTGCCACTATCCCCAGACCCAGTTAAGAGGCCTTTTTAAAATCGGCTCAACAAAAAACAGCACACACATACACACACGGACACACACTCATACATTAATCAAGAAGGCCCGAGCTCGCACTCGCCGCAATACATCAATTACCATGCTTTTTAAACAAATTCCGCCTCTACGACAGACACCTTATTAGGACTCGGACTGGAAGTGCAGGAGTACGAGTAAAAGTCTATTAACGCGGACTATGCCGCCGCTATTGTCGGCGGGTCCACAAACAAATTCAAACCCTGCATTACAATGAACAAGAATAGAGGGAACGGATTGAGGGGGGACGGGAGAGAGATGGCGGGCGGTTGAAAATCCTTGTAACGACTTCCAGCTTGCTAATTTCACAAGCTAATAATAAAAAAGGACATTGCTATGCACGGGCCGCCCTCCCTCTACCCCGCTCGCCGTGTCTCACCAGAGAGCTGCTGCCATTGTTCACATGAAAGACAATTAGACCCAGGAACATCAAACCTAAAAATGACAATCTGCTAACCAGCCCTGGGTATTGAAGGCATTCTCCTCTCCATTTTCTGGACTGATAGACAACAATCCTCTGAAGGCCTCTTTTTAGAGAGGAGGAAGAAAAGCAAAAGCTGGGAGGAAAAAAAAAAACGGGCTCTTCTCACTGATTTATGCATCTCTATTCAGAATTTATTAACCTGACTGCTGCCAATTGAAGCTCTGCCACTCTTATAGCCCCGAGCCTCGAATTCCTGACACGTCTAAAGAAATACACCAATAATAGCAGGCACGTATTTCCATACAGAAAAAAAGGAAAGGAAGAAGAAAGAAAGAAGGTGGGCATGACAGAAGGAGTGTGTTCGTGTGTGTATGCGCGTGCGGTTGGGAATAGGGTTGCGCGATTGCAACAAGTCCCCTGATCATCCCTCCTCCTGTTCCGGTTGGACGGTGAGGGTCGGGTTACCAGAGCTCTCAGCAAAGAACCCAAACCACACTGTTGGCTTTTTCCTCCCCTTCCTCTAGAGCATCAGTCATAATAGCTCTTCTACTCATGTCACTAGGGATGCCAAAATATTGAACCAGCGACTTCTGCAAAACAAAGAACACTCTTAATAGACAGCCCTGAGACTGATCAGGGAGCTCATAGTTAAAATTTGGCGTCATTATAAAGGGGGAGACAACGAGAGACCCTCGTTTGCAAAGATGCCACAGGGCCATCCTGAGCCATCAGAGTTAAGGTTCGCAGAGGAACCAAACTGGGGCTGGGACGGGCTCACTGGAGGTCCAGGAATAGAGTCGATCGATAGGTTTGACTGAAAGAATGCACATTCTCCAGGGTAAAGATTGAGTGGGGTTGAGATCTGATCCCCGGCTGCCGTGAATGGGGCTGGAAACTGGATTCCAACGTGGGGAGATGCTCGAGCTATGCTAAGATGGTGAGGTAATGTGGCAAAGAATAGACACACGGTGGGAAACACAATCGTGGGACTGAAAATATAAACTCTTACCAGTTTCACCATGGCATCAGTAATTGTGCCATTCACATTGTTTTAGAGATGCCCAACTGTATACAAGTATTGACAAAGTGAAGGGACAAATACAAAGAAAAAAACGACAACAAAATGGAATTAGAGAATGACTGATACTGGTGTCTGATACTAAATCGATAAGTTAGGCAACAAATAAACATCCTCAGATCACTGATGAAATGAAACTCTGATTGTCAATAGATTCAGTAAATTTTTGTAAATAAATAACACTTAATTTTGTGATTTATTTTGCCAATGTGTTCTTGCATTCAGTTTATTTTTATGAAAAAAATTCATTATTATTATTTAGTGCTGTGACACGATTAATCGCATCCAAATTAAAAGTTTTTGTTTATGTAATATATGTGTGTCTACTGTGTATATTTATTATGTTTATTTATATACGCACACATGTATATATTTTTTGACAAAGTATATACTAATATTTGTATAATTTATATTACATATGAATATATTTAATATACCTATAAAACATTTTTTCTCAAATATATATCCATGCATGTGAGTGTATTTATACATACATTATAAATATACACAGTAATCACATATATTATGTAAACAAAACTTTTATTTTGGATGTGATTAATCGCGATTAATCGTTTGACAGCACTATTATTATTATTTGTGAAATACTTAATATCTCAATATGCATCTGAATAAAATAAAACAGTAAATGCAAACTACTCAATCTAAATCAGCAATAGTTAAAAATATATAAACTTTTCCCATACAAAAATGTTGATTCTTATGTATGTCATGTGTGCAAAATATTAAGTGTTACTTATACTGTTTTTTTAAACTGTATTTTGAATGATTAATTATATTGTATTGTGATTTAGGGATCAACTCAAAGCTGTGACATTCAGTTGCAAAGGTTATTACTTCACCTAAATTAACCTAGAACATCGAGGAGGGATAACCCAAAATTAAAAGCTTACACCACTGTGACAATTACACTCTAACAAACACTCTGAGTGCGACCACCATTTGATAATACATTTACTTTCAGGGTTCGCTCATGCCGTTCGGCCTGCTTATTGGTTTTTGAGCATCCCGCTCAGATTCTGGATGGAAACCCATATTGATCAGGCCTACAGTCGATGCCCATCAGAAGGAAACAGACTAGGCCATTAGAGTAGCAGTCAATGGCCAGGGCCTGCGAGGGGTAACTTTAGCACAGCCTCAGAGGCACATTGACGAGAATCTAATCCCCCTCTAAGTGCCGCTATGATACTGCCATGCACTTTCTCAAACGCTTCCCATAGCATCGTGTCAGGGATTTTTTGGTTTTGGCCGGGCACTGAGAACAGGCATGAAGAGAGTCAAATAAAGACATCACGCAGCACTATAGAGCCTTTAGGTTGCTATTGCCATTAATCACTAGCGTAGTGGCTAACTACATCATGTTGTTCCATGTAAGTGTGATACAATACTATAGCGGTGTATTACATATGTCGAGTGGCTTGAATCAATCGCAGTGAATACTAAAGGAAGTACAGGGATTGTTTCATTAGGTCAAAAACACATGGAGAGCTACTTTCAGTTACTTTCGATTCTTCTTTCAATAACAAACTCTGACAATAATGCTATCATAAATTAATCAGATTTAGCTCAAATCATGCTTATAAAAATGCTCATTAAAAAAGAGATTAGCTGGGTTCCACAAAACTTATGTGAGTTTTGTTTTGTTTTGTTGACCTTAACTTTTGGCACTCTGGTGGTTAATAAACAGAACTGCATGTGCCTTGTGGATGAAAATCACAAACCTGAAACAGAAACTGAAATAGTCTGAATATAAAAACGTATTATAAATGTATCATAGTGATTCAGGATAAGCCAAAAACACGTTTTGGAAAATGGATTCATGATGTACTATTAACTATGTAAAATTTTGAATACAAAAAAAAAAAAAGTTACGGACTGCAGCTTTAAGACACACCATGATTTCTGGCTTATGTTAAATAATGAGTGCTTCTTACTTTTTGGACAGACATACACTACAACAATTTACACAAGCCACATGGAAGTTATTGTTCAAAAGTTTGTATTAATAAGGCAGTATTTATAAGGTTGTATCAAAAAAATAATTTGGTGAAATATTCTGTAAATTTAACATACCTATTTTCTACTGTACTATATTTTCAAATGTAATGTATTCCTTTGATGTCAAAAGTTGGATTTTTCAGCAGGCTCCAATCTTCAGTAACATGTGATTCATGATTAATCATGAGTTTCAAGTAAAAATGAAGGTTTATGATAACTTCCCAAACCTGCAATAGAGCCATCAAATGTCCTTTTATTTTCCTTCTCCATGTCATTAACACTTAAATCTATGATTAGCACAAAATTAAAGCGAATTAACAGACAAAAAGAACAAAAGCATCTAGTCAAGCAAGAGCTGGGCTAAGCGAGGCTGGTGGTGCTCAGAGTCACAGTGGCGGCGGGAAGCCTGCGGAGAAGCTGCTGGTCAACTGGTCTGAAGCTGAGCTGAGCATGCTAATTAGCTGAGGAATGAGCGTGCATTAGCTATGCGACTAATCAATGGGAAAAATCACTGAGCAAACTATACAGCCATTTATTTTTAGTCCCTCGTAACCTCCATTCGCTGCTCTCATTAGCGACTTGGTCTTAGAGGACTGTGTGTCCAAAAGAAAAAAAAAATAATTCTCTCTCTCAACAACATGCTAGTCCTGAATTGCCAATTACGGAGTATATTAGATATATAATAATGATGCGGCTCAACATATGAATCAATTAGGTGATGCTTGGTGAAAGGGCATGATCTTATTCTGATTCATTGACCTTTCACAGCTTGAAAACTCTCCCAAAAGAATGTATGGGTTGAATCAACAGCTAAGGAGTCCAACCAGCTCATTTAATCTCCCAGACGTCCCAGTACTGACAAAAAAATGCAAGATTGTTCAATTTATTCCGTTTATTCAAGTCTTCAATTTAATGATGTAATTCTCAAATCCCCAATTGCTGCCTTTTAGGTTAAATAGGGTGAATGATATCAGCAGAACTGAAGTCTCGCTTGCCTGTTTTTCCTTACAAGATGTTTCTGTGGCAAGTTTGCCATTACAGGACCCCATGAAATTTGAATAAAATCAATGATCAGTGAAAAACAGTAGTGGACTTTTAACAGTAAGTAAACACATTTCCTTTGTGTGATTTGTTTGTGGCCTCTCTCTCACTCTAACTCTCTTTCTCTCTCTCCTTTCCTCCCTTATCTGCTGAACTTTTGGGAATAGCAGAAATTAAGCAAAGTTAACTTGGCTTTACTTATCATATTGTGCTCAGGAATTCCTATAAGGAATAGGGGATAAAATAATTCGAATGCAAATGCTGAACTTTGAGCCACAAACATTGTTTGGCACCATCAAGCCACTGTCAGCAAAGGGGATATGATATTTGTTGGGATTTTCACAGCACAAACAGGGCAACACGTTTCTCTATCCAACTAGCACCACCGTTTAACTAGCTCAGCCCGAAAGAGAGATCACATGTCGCCCTGTGGGATTTTGTTTACAATGCAATTCTCCTATTCCTTCCTGATTTCACAGAGTGCAGAAACGGAGCAGTGACTATGGCAAACAGGCGTAAGCCTATGGAGGCCACAACCACGGCTAAATGCTGTAATACGCTATTAAATGTTTAATCTCAACTGGGGCTGAGGAGACGCTCTCCGCGGAAGATACAGTGAGACATCAATGGCTTCCCACACAAACACAAACACACACATACTCAAATTCCTACTGCAAGCAGCAGTGACTGATTTCCACAAAAAGAAATGGGACTGTCGGGTCACAACAGACCCTGTGACTTCAGTAAACTGGCAGGCACGAAAATTAAGAGATTGTGTACAATATGTAAGATTAGTACGGTACAATATTTTTAGATACATTTCAAGAATTTTATATTCATTTTGTATAAAGTTAAATATATTTTTATTAGTGCTGTTGAACAATAAATCGCAACCAAAATAAAAGTCTTTGATTCTCAAAATATATCTGTCTGTACTGTGTGTGTGTGTGTGTGTGTATATATATATATATATATATATATATATATATATATATATAGTGTATATTTAAAAAAATATATAAATGTATCATAATGTCTATATTTATATTCATATAATTTATATATATAAATATATTTAATATATTAACATAAAAAAATTTGTGTATACATGCATGGGTGTTTATTTATATACACATAATAAATATACATAGTACACACATATATATTATGTCAACAAAAACTATTATTGTGGATGTGATTATTCGCGATTAATCGTTTGACAGCACTAATTTTTATATGTATCTATATGTATATATGTATATTTTTATACTTTTTATATTTTGTTCCTGTGATAGCAAAGCTGAATTATCAGCAAACATTACTACAGACTTCAGTGTCACATGGTCCTTCAGAAATCAATCAAATCTTATTTAGAGCAAACTTCTGAACAGTAGTTTATAAACAATTTTTAGTCAACCAAATATTATAGAGGAAAAAGTATATTAACTGTCATGTTCAGCAGGCCACAGTGCTAGCAACATAAGCATCATGGGTTAAATCATTTGATAAGGCATAAACTGACTGTATACGTTTCCTTGGATGTAAAAGTCTGCCAATAATAATAATAATAATAATAATAATAATAATAACAATAATACTAATAAATGCAGATTTTCAAAATAAATAATCTTTATTTATTCATTTATTTACTTACTTTGGTAGGACATTATAATCGTGTTTAATATATATATATATATATATATATATATATATATATATATATATATTAGGGCCGGGACTCGATTAAAAAATTAATATAATTAATTAGAGATTTTGTAATTAATTAATCAAAATGAATCGCATTTTAATCGCATATAAATATTTGACCTGAGAACAGTGAGAAGTAATTTTTTTCACATGGATTTATAGTATACCATTGAATAATGACTGAATACATAAGCTTAAGCAACAAAATATTGTTTATTTTTGTTCAACCAAGTCTAGCCAGACCAGTGCAATGCAGTTCAACATAAAGTGTAAAGTCCACGCTAGCTGCTATATGTTTTGCGTTTAGGTGATACTTGAGGCTCATTGCGCTGCTGCGGTGATGTGCGAACGCTAGTTGGTGCTCCAGTATAATCGGTCCGCCGAAACTCATCCAGTGAGAAACGTTCCGCGATGCAAAAATAAGTTATTAAAAACGCGGGATTTTTTTTTCTGTGATTAATTAATCTTAGTTAACGCGTTATTTTTTGTGTAATTAATTAATCTCAATTAACGCGTTAAAGTCCCGGCCCTAATATATATATATATATATATATATATTATTGTGAGAAATCTTAACACAACACATCTTAGTGAAAACAGCAACATATTTTCAATGAACTAAGGCGCCAGAGAGACAACGAGAAAGTATCAAATCAAAGACATTGTTGATCGTCTGCCATGATATCAATACTGAAACCTTGAAAACCTCTGCACCGAAGTGGAGGAGACAAAAGCGTCTGTGTGCGAGTAGCTGGGGGAGGCAGGAAAGGAGGGAGGAAGGTGGAAGGTAAAGTAACTCAGAAAGGAAAATAAAGCCCCCCCTCCAGCACACAGCCCCCTCACTGGTGATTAATCAACCGACACACAGCCTGATGCACATTAACCAGATAATTAATAATTTCTTAGGGGATGCCAGCTTGGCAAGTGTTTTATCAACCTGCTGAAGGAGGGAGGGGGGTGGAGAAAGAGGCCTACAGAACCCTGGGATCATCATTATCATCTGGCATGAATATTCATTAGGATTTGAACCCACAACCCACTGGTAATGAGTCCAGAGCTGCACACGCTAATCCTCACTTATAGGCGCCGCAGCATCATCACCTGTGCAGAGATGTCAGAGGAAGGGGAAAGAGCAGGTGACACACACACACACATACAACTTGTGCTATTGCTCCATACAGTATATACTTTTTTTCCATCTTATATGCTATACAATTAAATGTGTACTTACATAAAGAGACTTCATAAAATCCAAAATCCTCCCAAAGCAAAATTATACTTGTGCTCATCCACTTTCGTCGTTGCACATTTGCTGCTAGATGTGTGAAAATTTTATGCAAACCTCAAATGAAGCGAACGCAACACTGCAGAATTCCCCACAATGCACCCACTCAGCTCCAGCTGAAATGTAAGTGCGAGACCAAACATGTGCCCCGTTCGTCTCTATTCTGTCATGTATCAGGCTTCACACCCTCTCTAAAGCTGCATCAAGTGGTCCATGTGATGCCATTCCCCTGGTACTGCGGGCCAAAATTAACTCACCTCGCTAAACTCTCTTCCTACCATAATTTTGTTTGAAAAAGTCAGTTTTTAACTTTCTTTACAAGTTTCATTTTGCTGGAGTGTAAGCTGATTACGGTTGGAGTTTAATTCTTAAACCTAGTTTTAAAAAACAGCACACACAGAGCGAGAGCTTTAAACAAGGGAATAACCTCTGTGGAGCTGATTTTCATGTGAATATATTCCAAGCAATCCACAGGAGTGGAGCAGGCAGCCCTAGACACATTTGGGTACCTGTTTCCCCTCACATTCATCCTTAGAAGAAAACATCAAAAGGCTTTCAGGAAAATTGAGAGTGACAGCTCCTTCATTTGTATTCTCCATGACATTACAGATCTAAACTGTAGTCTTAAGGCTTTTTTAACTGTTTGTCAGGGGAGGCCCATTGTTCTCTCTCTCTTAGATCTCGGCTTCTGAGGCTCCTGACTTTCTGCATACTTGCCGTTAACTTTGATGGATCGTTTTGCTTCATGTCGCAGTGCAAACACGGGCAGGGCCCACTGTCAAAATTTTCCAAATCTGGGAAAACAGAAATAGGACTTGCTTTCCCATCGAACTGATGCATATTTAGAGATAAGTGGAGAACAGGCAGCTTTAGCATGAACTGAAACTTGCAGTTGGCACGAACATTTTATTGGATAAACAAAAACACTACCCAGAAATCACAAAACATGCAGGAAATAAATACATGTGTGTGTATATGTATGATTAATGTGATTTTTCAAACAAATTGAATTTATATATCATAGAAATAATTAATTATTAATAATGTGGTCAATGGGAAACTATTGAAATTTTAAAAGATAAATTATCTTTTTTTATAACAAACATACACACACACACTAAGGCTGCACGATATTGGGAAAAATTACATTGCGATATTTTCTTTTTCTGCGATATATATATTGCGATATTAAATCAAATCTAATTTTGTCTTACAAACAAAAATGGGGTGAGCACACTTACATTCTCATTTTAAATGATTTAAACATCAGAGTATTATTTAAATTAGAGTTAATTATTTGTTTGTAACTTCAGGATATAGTTTGAATTGTTAACATATTAATTAACATGAACTTACCATGAGCAATACTTTTGTTACTATATTTATTAATCTTTGTTTATCTTAGTTTATAAAAACACAGCTGTTCATTGTTTGGCAATGTTACTTCACAGTGCATTAGCTATTTTAACAAATACTGTACAACTTTTGATTTAAACAATGAAGGCTATAGCCTAAATGTTGAAATTAACAATGCAAGAAGTGCAGTTTAGTAATAGTAAATGTTAAATAATGTAGTTAAATAGTTTAATAAATAAAACATTATTGTACAGATTTTTTCAATACACCAATTCAGACATCTCGTGAGTTCAGTGTTGGACAGGTCAGTTGTTTAAACCATTCAAGAAAGTGAATCGGTTCAAAGGAATCATTAGTTCAGTCAGAATCAGACGGGTACAGCACACCTTGTGTACCGTATTTTCCAGACTATAAGTCGCACTTTTTTTTCATAGTTTGGCTGGTCCTGCGACTTATAGTCAGGTGCGACTTATTTATCAAAATTAATTTGACATGAACCAAGAGAAATGAACTAAGAGACATGAACCAAGAGAAAACATTAGCCATCTCACAGCTGTAGACGGTAATGTTTTCTCTTGTTTCTAAATAAATGCGACTTATACATGTTTTTTTCCTCATCATGACATATTTTTGGACTGATGCGACTTATACTCAGGTACGACTTATAGTCCGAAAAATACGGTAATTATCTCTGCAGTTTAGGATATCGCAAAAGATTTGACAACACAGAAAACATTTCATCACTTGATCATTTTTATTTTATTTTTTTTCGACACCATCGTGTCAATTGATTTTGATTAATATGCACGAGGGAGAGAGAGCAAGACAGCGCTCGTGTTGTTTGAAGATGGTGAAGGTAAGCGTGCGCAGCCGGGGCTCTCTCACGCTCTCTCTCTCTCTCTCTCTCTCTCTGCTCTTTCTTATATGCGCCCTGTTAAACTGACGGGACTTAAAAACACATGCAAATGATAAACTTTCACTCTATGATGGTTAAGCTGGTCAATTAATCCACGAATCACATTCGTCAAGGGCCGGGGAGCAGCTGGCCTGTACGGTTAATGAATAACGGATCAACTACGACAGCCTACATCGCACATCCTGCGATGTGACAATTGAAGATCCGGACATTGTGATATCAATGCTTAAACGACACATCGTGCAGCCCTAACACACACACACATACTGTACACATATATATGTATATATATATATATATATATATATATATATATATATATATATATATATATATATATATATATATATATATATATATATATATATAGTTAGGGCTGTGTATTGACAAGAATCTGGCAATACGATACGCATTATGATACAGGGGTTGCGATACGATATGTTGCAATACATTGTGATCCTAAAGAAAACAAAACAATTTTAAAACAATTAAATGAATCCAGTTGTTGAACATTCTAAGAACTTTTTCTACTTGGATTTCAGAAGTTTCCAGTTTGTATTTATGTTCCGCGTGGAATCAGCAAGACCGCGACGCGACCATCGCCACACCCGCACAGAAAAAATCCACCACGAGAGAAAGCTGCATCCGTCCCCTGCGCAAAGGCTCTTCTCGGACGCGGCAAGCAGTAGAAAGCAGTAGAAATTTTATTTTCACTATTTTAATTGTCTGAATTATAATGGTTTTAAAATGTGGTTTGCACCGCGCTCTTTCGCTACTTGATCTTTTTACTTTGGTGCATAAACCTGTTAAAGGTGCTGTATGTAAGTTTTTGACTCTACTTAAGCATAAAAATACCATAATATGTTTGGAGATATTAAAGAAACATGCTAAGTTAACAAACTTGTTTAGCTGAAAAACAATACTACAATCAGTTATTCTCCTTAGAAAATGTGCGTTCTGGGCTGGAATGTTGGTCTCTGTTTTGGTTTCTGAAACTGTCCCACTGCCAGTTGTGTACCCAATTGTATTCCGGCACCCCTGGTAGCCAGTTGGCGGAAAACACACCATATTTAATTAATCATCAAGTGCACTAGTTCCTGTTGGTGTCGTTAATCTGGCAACTTGCGTGTACATCAAGTCTGAGGAGGAAGGGCGGGGTGAAAAAAAACCCTCTCCAATATTTTGAATTTGGACTGCAATACCTAGTTCAACCACTCGGTGTCAATCCAACATACAGCACCTTAAAATTGATCATGATCATGATCCGCACTCACGAGAACAGTCTTACATTTGTATTTTATTTTACATACATTACTGATGGGAAAAGAAAATCGTTGAAAATTTTTAAATAAAACTAAAAAAAGAAGACCATAGATCAGATCATGATCTTTTATACTGAATTATAAAGGTCACATCAATGTGAGCAGTGAATAAATGCCAATATAAGTGGTCAGCATGTTTTACAAGCTTTGACAAACACGACTCAGTAATTAAGCGCTAAAATCATTCGATCGGATTTTGTACCAAAAAACTGCTTTGAAACACCTCCCCCACACAAAAAAATGGCAAACATATCTAATTACCTCACAATAATAAGATCCTCTGGCTATCGCAATCTCTAAAACATGACAGAGGAGAGCAGGCATGCGGCTCAGCTAACAGGGTTACGGCTGCTCTGCTTATAAACCCGGCTGCTTTGAAGTCCAACCCAACATTATATAGGGTGTCACTGTTTATTATAGATAACTAATGCTCTAAGTCTTTATTTGCTGCTATTTATTGGCGTTTTATAGAGGGGGGTCACTGGAGAGATGCTGGCTGGCTTGTCTGCCCGGTTCTTTAATCACCGTCAGTAGGTAAAATCGTCTGTGACAACTAATCCAAAAAGCAGATTATATTTATTTTGGCTACAGTGGCTAGTAATTCGTTAAAATCAACAAAGCCTTTTCATTAGCCCCCCGCTGTTGTCCTCAAAACAGACATTCTGTTAGTCCCAAAAGCACAGAGCAACACACACACACACACACAACTCGCATGCCTCAGATAGACAAGAGGATGAGAAAAAAGAGAAATATTGTGGGAAAAAGGGGGGATGGGATGTGTAAGGGTAAAACTGCAGAAAGACATCTATACCAATGGAGAGAGATAGAGATAGAGAGAGGATGGGTAAAACAGGCAGAGAGAAAGAGAGTGTTGCAGCCCAGACCCTGCATTGCCCTGCATTGCCCTTTCAGTTTATTCCTCTGTGTATCACGCTAAACTCCCCAGACAGCACACATACAACTCAAACCGCCTCTGCATTTGGCTTCCCTCTTCTATTTCTCATTCCTTTATGGAAAGATAACAAGAAATACTGTAAAATAAAAATAAAAAAAAAACATCTGAGATTCTAAGATTCCTGTTAAACGCATACCCTGAAACCTAGCAGACAAATCAAACAAATCCTGCTTTCCCGTTTTTTGGGGGCAGATCAGTGTTTCCCACAATCCTAAATTTTTGTGTTAGCCAGTGGGAAAAGGATTTCTTGAATATTTCTATTAATTAATTTAAGTAAATTATTACATGAAATAACTGATCAGTCGGTTTCTATTCATACTACTACTGATGTCTCTATGAAATAGTTTTTTCCCTAATATTTAACAGTTATACAGCCAACAATTGCAGTATAATTGAGAGCTATCTATTAGGGCTGTAACGATACACCAAACCCATGATTCGGTTCGTATCACGATTTTTGACCCACGATACGATACAAACCTCGATATGGGGGGGTGGGGGGGGGGTTGAAAAAAACAATTCAAAAGATATTTTGAGGAAAAAAAGTATATTTTTATTAACCCTCTGGAGTCTAAGGGTATTTTTGGGGCCTGGAGAAGTTTTGCCATGCCCTGACATTTGTGCTTTTTTCAGTTTCTTTTAAATATCTAAATGGGTAAAGTCTAATCTTACTGTAATCATCACAAACTGGGCTATAATAATATGTGAAATGCATGTATGTACATGATTGTTTTTGAGAAAAAAAAATGTATGCATCGTTAGTGAAAAACTAAAAATGTTAAAACACTTGAATAAGGCAAAAAAAAACATAAAGAACAATGGTTCCTGGGATTTTTGAGAACTGGAGCTTGTAGCCTAGAATTTTTCTTTCTAAATTATGTGAAAATCATCTTGTTTACGCACTCACAGAAAACAATATATTGGTTTAATTAAAGACACTTTTTGTTGGTAAAAGTCATATGCGAGTAGGCGTCAACTATCATGAATATCATTGTGATTTACACCTGAGAAGACAAAGGCCCGCATAATGAGCTGCATAATGAGCCTTTCAGTCAGCTGTCACTGAGAGGGAAGGGCTACAAGAAAGAATGTAACCCTTACATTCCTATTATTATCATAATTATCATTATCATTATTATTATTATTATTATTATTATTATTATTATTATTGTTAATGTTGAAAAGAGCTGAGAATATTTATTAGGGGGGATAAATTAAAAGAACAAAATTTTTTGTTACATTTGTTACAGTTACATTTATTTGTTATATTTATATTATTTACATCAAGCTTTTGAATGATATAGTATTGCATATTGTTATTGAAACTTCATAATATTTCACTTAATAATACATTTAGTCAGGAATTATAGTTTGGAAAGTCTAACTAGTAAAATGTTTACACGTTATGTGAAAACTAGTACAAGTATATAAATAAATATAAAGAGACATACTCATGTTTATGATCTCTGCTGAATAGAGGACTTAATTTTTTTTTTTTCCTAAACCACATCACATCTTTTTGGGGTGAATTATGTCTTATTCCTCTCATCGCGAAGCAAACAGTAAAATAAAAAGAACTTGAACAGTTTCACTGCTTTTTCTTCTGTGTGGGCGTATTCAAGACACGCGCTTCTGTTTGAATCTGAATAGCGCGTTCAGCGAGGGGGTGTGGTCACATTAGATATAATGAAGGGAGACATGAAAAACTATCGCCTTGTTTTCATATGGATTACTTTATCACAGAATATTTGTTTTCGGCAACACTTGTTTAGCTTTAAAGTAGACATGTCAAGCTTTCTATAGATATCTCTCATGTCTCTTTGTTGAGTATTCAGGGAGTTACAGTTCATTTTAATGACGTGTTTGTACATGACGATCAGCGCAGACGAAGGCTGCAGACAGCACACCTTGTTTGTTATCTTTATTTTATAAGTGCACAAAGTTTTGTTGTTATTATGTCTGTATCCAAAAAAAAAAAGTAGACCCTTTACAGATTCGATTGATGTATTGCTCTTATCTGTACGATTAAAACTGAAAATGTAATTTAAGTTATTTTCGGGGCTATCAGGAGAAAATGACTCATAACGCGTATCCACGTTAATCGACTCCTTCAAACGTATTTTATAATGTTAACTTCAAATAAGACTTATAGTAATTTAAAAATGTGGTAGCATTGGATCTGGACAGGAAGGATAACTCTAGGAGGGGTGTGTCGCGATTCTGCCTTCTCACATCGCGATACAGTTTCGTGGACCTGCGTATGGCGATTTTGATTTCATATCGCATATCGTTACAGCCCTACTATCTATTTTAACATTTATTAGACTTAAAAATAAAATAACAACTTGTAATTTAAGTTTACTTAAAACAATAAAATAATAAAATAAACAGGAATTGAATAAAGTTATCAAACACTAAATTTTTTATTAAATTAATCCTTAAAGCTACAAAAGTTATTGATTTCCCCTTTTCTTTTGTTCTTTGATTAACAGTCATCACAGCAGCTGGTTATTAGGTTATTTGGCTGCTGTGACTTTAAGAGATGCCACTGCTGAACTGATGTGGATCTAACACACATGCGCGTAGTTTCATTTGCGCTTTAATATGAAAAGTATAGGGATTTTTTTTTTTTCTCCATTGTGTGAATAACACTTATAGCTGTTAAATATTCATTTTGATCTGTTAAATTATTAGGAATACATAAGTAAACAGCTGTCATGTAAGTTAACAGACATGCATTAAACAAACATCTTTATTAAAGACATCCAAAACATGAACCATAATTATTTTAGTCCACGCATTAACCATCTGAAGATTTCAGTGTTCTAGACACTAAAAACTAAAATAATACCCGCCTAGGCTTTTTTTCTTATTGGTGGTTTTGTTTATGTCCCCCATTTCTACCATCCCCTTGTTGTCATAAAAAAGCCATGAATGCTGGACATGACAGCTGAACATGTGAGTGTGTGTGGGAGCAGGAGGAGGCCCCGGGGCTTTGGGGGTAGAACAGGGCGAGTAGGGGAACCGGTGAGGCGTGATCAAACAGGGCCAGCAAGTTAATTCCCCACCATGACTGCTGTGGGGACAGAGTGTGTGTGTGTGTGTGTGTGTGTGTGTGTGTGTGTGTGTGTGTGTGTGTGTGTGGTGAAGCAAATCGTATACTCGTACAGTGACGCAGCACACACACGCAGAAAATCAAGTGCAAGTGCCAGACACAAACTATAGTGTTAGTGTCAAAGACTCTATCAGGCTCTCTCTGAACCAAATCCAAACGTTGGCTGGGCAGTGTGTCAATCAATATGTATATTTTCAGAGGCCCTGCAATGGATTACAGAACTGCATTTGGTACAGTGACACAGTGTGTACATAGTCACATCAAGCATAACAAAATTTTTTGGAATCTATTAGAATTAATGTCAAAAACAGAACTTAAAATAAATGCTCAAACACAACACTCCAACTTTGAACACAGAAGAGCGTATGCAGTTTGCATTCAGCGGATATTCTCCAAAATGCTGCTACAGTGATGCGGAGAGACACAGAGGAGACAAATTGTTGGATAAAATTGTTATTTTTGTTTTCTTCTTAATACAAAAAGTATTCTCGTTGCTTCATAACGTTAGAGTTGAACCACTGATGACAGATGGACTATTCTGAAAATGTCTTTCATTCTTTACTGGACTTTGACAGTGTAATTTACTTGACAGTCAACGGGACAGTCATAAGGCTCTGGGTTTTCATCCAAAATATCTTGAATTGTGTTCCGAAGATGAACAAAGCATTTTGAGTTTAGAACGACATAGGGGTAAGTAATTAATGAAAAAACTTTAATTTTAGCGTGGAATATCCCATTAAATGCCGCAAATCTCCCTTACGAAAACTGATGTGACATTTCTTCACAAAAGCATTCTTAAGTAAATTGTGGCAAATATAGGGCCTATGGATGACAATCACAAGCATGTGGGTAACTGTAATTTCTGTTAGCATTTGAAGGGGCACGACACTCGCATTCGGCATGATTTAATGTCAAGCCACTAGTGGCTGAACGCCAGTGGGCAGTTTGTCATGTCATGACCCCTTTAATGGTTTCATTGAATATTAATAATCAAAAGCATCTCTAATTAACCGATCCTAGAAAAAAAAAAAAAAGTTAATTGTAAATTGTTGTGTGTTCACATTTTTCTGCTAAATAGATTCTGGTAAACAATTTTTGTGGTAAATATTAATTTAATAATATGTAGTAGTACTATCATTTCATTAAATAATATTTATGTTATAGTTTCTTCAAGTTAAAACAAACTTTTAGTTTAATGGCCTGCTGTGAAGACCTACCTGATAATTTTGCTCAAAAGAAACTGTAAAATGCTCATGAAGTAAATCTCAGAGCAGTTCTAGAGATCATGCACACTTCAGTATGTAGTAGACAAAAATGTGCGTCTGTGCCATTCATTAACACAGTGACACACAGAATATGCAGGATTCCTATTTAAATTGTATTTTTGTAGATTAATATGTACAGACACTACTAGTCTATATTGCATTTTGATTTAAGTATACTGTGTTTCGTTGTGAAAGTGAAACTACTTTGTATGGCCGTCCAAAAGAGGACACAGATAGAAATCAGTGGTTAAGTTGTATTTACAACACTGTTTCAGAATAGTTTAACCCAAATATTTAGATTTGTGCAGTGCATTTTATGGAGGACTGTTTCCTGATACTGGGAGAGAGGACTACAATGCTGGCTGTTCTGAATCTCAGTCAATAAGTTTACATATGTAAAGGATTTGCCACTGATGGTTTAAACAAGAGTTTTGAGCAGTGTAGAGTAGCGCTTGTTGTTTGTCGTGTATCAGATCACAAATGCAGACATGGTTTTATGTGTATGCGGCATTATACAACGCAACACATAAAAACACATTATAAGTCATTATAATCTGTAATTATGTCCCCGCTGGATGCTACAAATGGCTCGTTTGTAAGGGGTTTTATTGTCTTGTCGCACCTGTGTTCTGACCGGGACACGCATCACAGTATTGCAAGGGGCATAACATTTCTGTCACATGCTTGAAGCATTCAGCCAATCACAAAGCATTGGATAGCTGGCCAATCAGAACACACCTCGCTATTAGCGACATCATATGACCCATTTAAATTCTGTTTTCATGACTGGATTCTGTGATTCCACATCACAAAATCATAGGGCCCTATAAATAGCTGCACTATTGGGACACTAATTTGTGCTGCAATATTTGCATAAATAGTCACTTTGTCACATCTTAGGAGTACAGCTAGTCTCAATGTTAACAAACGTTGACTAACACCACAGATCTCCCAATTTGATGTCATGGGGTCTTAAAGGAGAGCTGTAACAGTCAACCCAGTTTCTACTGGCTGAAGAGGAGCATACTTCTCTAAAGGTGGTCTAACCTTTAGGCAATCAGCAAGGGACTCACGCTGACGACATTTGCCAGCATTCAGAAGATTCCCACCTAACCGGTTAGCCAATCAGTTGAGTACTGGAGGCCAGGTTGGTGTTGGTGAGACGGGTGCAAGAGGACGCTAATTGGTAGCCAGGGTCAACGGGGTTGAGACCCAGAGAGAGAAAAAGGGACAACACTGGGGCTGACAGGTCTCTTTAACAGCTAATCTGCTGGGATTGCTTGGATGAGTGTGCGTACGCATCCGTAAGAAGGGCTTAAATGGGCTCACACCCTGAAGGAGGGTATAAAATAAATAAAAAGTATGTGAAGAGGTGCAGAACAGTCACCTAAGACAGTGCTCTTTGACACTGCCTGTCTTCCTCCTCCATTAGGCTGCAACCCAGGCCCCTGTGGTAAAAGTACTCCCACACCACAATACTTTTATCTTCCGAAACGTTATCCCTGCATGTTAATCGTTTAATATTGCATTTTCATGCAGCCATAAACTGCAGACGCTGTTCCTTTAGGAAGTTGTGCAAAGGATCTCGGTTTTCCTGTCCTGAGAATTTAGTACAAGACCCGAGGTGAGTGGGTCCTATATATTACACACAGTCCAGAGAGAGGAACCCAACAACAGTTCACATCAGGCCTCCAGTGAATGCAGTGGAATTAAAGATTAGGCTTTAGTTGAGTGAATGTCGTATCAAATTAGACAAATGAAACTTAGGCAATGAGTGACAGGAGTACAGACTGTTCAATGGGTCTCAGTCATGAAACACAAAAAGAAATGTGATTTGCTTAAACTGTTCTCCGTCAATCTTTTGCAAATTGTTGAGAAATATATCTTATGTAAATGTCACCTTGATGCAAAAATGATTTCGTAAAACTATCCTTTCGGAAATTTTATGAAATATTTTTTAAGGCCATGTCATTTGTGTTTTTAGAGAAGGCTAATCAAATTGATTTATGGCACTTGTCATCTTCTGTAAGCTTTCATGTAAAGCTGTCCTGTGTGCTATTATCCCATGTCTGGACTGGGAGACTCCCCCCATTCATGATTCTATTGTTCTCACGAAACTTTTTTTTATTTTTTTTATTTTTTTACATTAACTTAAAGGAAATACATCATACTTAAAAATGTCTGAAGTTATAATAACAACTCAATGAAACCTAAAAACAATTATTTAACAAAATTGGCAATTTAACAAAATTTGAAAAACTCAATTGAAAATCAAATTTTTTCAATGTGATTTGCACATAAATGTATTAGTTATATAAAAAAGGATGCATGAAGCTCCACCCCTAACTCCAAACCTAGATAGAATTAATTTACCAGTTTAGTTAAGATTTGCCATGAGACTGTGCTAGTGATTTTTCAACAATCATGACTCTTACTTCAGAATATTAATGTTCTTGGCATCATCAGATTGCTTTTTAATTCTAATTTCTGAACTTTTCCAAACAGAGAAACACAAAAATAATAGTAATAATCAAAATAGAAATAAATGATGAATAGGAGTGGAGATAAGCGATGCAGAATGTGAGCATCAACAATGGACTAGCATGAAATTACACACCATTAAAGCTAAAATACACCGAAATGAAGAGCACAGAGTAATTAAGTTTGCTTGACCACAGACACCCTCATCATTTATGCTTTTTTGCATTTGAGCCTTTTTCCCGCCATTTTCCAAGCAGCTTTGTGGATGGCCATGAGCTCGAACAATAGGCGAGGTGTAACGTGTGCCTGTCTCCCGTGGTGTGTCGCATGAGTTCATGTATGTGTGAGTGGCATTAGTACCATAAAGACGCACAGCACTTAACCCCTGAACGGCCCGGGTGCACCTCTAACGTGGCGGAGAAAAGCACCATCACTTACACACGCAAATGACATCGTCAAAGCCAGAGCTCAAGCCAGCTCGCCCTTTACTCGCATACACACACACACTCTCTCTCTCAATCTTCATATTTAGTCAAGCCAGTGAATATTTTGAGATTTCGGCCATGTCTGGGAGAGAAGCAAGAAGCATCAATTATTTAGAGGAGGTAACCCGATGCTTCCTCTGTTGAGGCAAATCTGCAGGACGGTCCCCTGAGACAATAAAAAATGAATTAGGGAGAATTTATTAGTGTGTGTCTGAGTAAAACACTGGGCCTCAATGCTACAGTCTACTGCCTGCCTGCATTGGCAGATATCAGTCAACACAAGCCACGTAGCTTGAAAATGAAAGAACAGAATCAGAGTCTTTGGGGGTGCCTTAAAAAAGGCTCATCAATAAAACAGGCCTTTTTATATGTGCATTTTTGAAGGCTGTTTCATGGCATGTTTGTTCACACTCCGGCTGGGATTTGTAGGGAGCACAGCTGTGCATTCATCCTAAAAACAATATCCCTCCTCAAAAGAGTTTATGCAGCATGGAGGAGAGAATGTGGGGGGGGGGGGGGTGAAAACCAGAAAAACAAATGAAAGCAGGCTGGCAGTCTTGCCCAGCTGTAAGATGACCCAAACGGCTGAGGGAAATAGAGTGAGGCTTCTTTGAAATCCGCGGATAGACAAACTATATAGAGAAAAGCATATTCAAAAATAAACCAAAGCCTATTAGCTCCGAAACATCTGAAATACAGTGAGCAAAGTGGATGAAATAAACTCCACTTTGTGGGAGTTTACAAAAATATAGGTAGGAATTAGAGTCGTCCATTTTGCCACATTTTTTACAAAATTTTTCATCAGGTTTGATGTGTGTGCAAAGTTTCATGACTTTTTTTGCATGTTTAAGCCCTCAAATATGCGATTCATTTTGGAGAAGCGGAAGAATAATAATAAGAAACAGAGCAGCTACAATAGGGTCCTCACACCATCGGTGCTCGGGTCCTAAAAAAGCAGATACAGGAGGGTCCTCGCACCATCGGTGCTCGGGCCCTAAATAAAGCTGCAAGCAGCGATGAACAGGCAAAGTCTGGAGTGAACCATCATATGAACAATATTCAAAAGTTGCCAGTAAATTTCACATTTAATTAATAATAATAATAATAATAAAAAAAACATTTAACATGAAGTTTTGAAGCAGAAAGTCTTTAAAACAAAGATTTGAGTTCTGTTTTACTTTACAACTTATTTTATTATTTTATATTATATATATATATATATATATATATATATATATATATATATATATATATATATATATATATATATATATATATATATATATACACACACACACACACACACACACACACACACTAAATAATATATTATCACATAATAATAATAATGCACGGTAGTCAATAAAATTAATCAATCAGTACAAATCCAGTGTGTTTTTCTTCAAAGTGGGGTAAACTGTATTAAGGATTACAGCAATACAAACAAGCAAAGAAGAAAATAAACCTACAAATGCTTAATATTTTCAATCCCACCGCAATCTATCCTTGATGAATATTAAAGAGCACAGTGTTCAGACAAAGCCCAGAGACTTGAGAAAAGACTTTTCACTCATCTAACAAGTAAAACTCATCCCATTCTGGAGATAAATGAATAAATATATAAATAAATAAAAAAGGGATATTAAAAATGGCTGGTTGCTGACCCTCCGCCTGGCAATTGTATTCCAACTGCTGTAATCTAGAATGGGAAACTGGAGACATGTCTGGGATTGCAGCAGATATGCATATTTAACAGGGCAAGGCTTGATAAATAACCCACTTAGAAAACTCCTGACAGCCCGACTGAGACATTAGCAATGACCAGAGGAGACACGGTGCACAGGGACAGCGCTCTCGCATGTATTCGTGCATGCGTGCGTTTTTGGCGAGGGGAGGGGGGTTCCCCTTTTAGCTCTGTGACGAGGAGGGCAAAGCATTCAATGCACGTACCAATTACTCTTCCATCTCACCCTCGCTAAAGGCAAGGCAATGCAATCTTCACATTATAATCAAAACCATATGACAAAGCTGGGGCCATTAGAGAACAATTTCAAGTGTTTCGCAGCAAGACAGTGATTTTAGAATTGCACTTACATATGCTGAGTGCTTACCTCTGCGTGAATGCACCTGCTAGACGGCTCAAGCTTCCCTTCCCTACCAAGCGAAGAAGTGAGCAAGAAAAAAAAAAAGATGAAGAGAGGGAGAGGGCTGCGACAAAGAAAACAACTTAACAGCCGAGGATAGAGGTGTAATTTGAGTTTATCTGTGTGGACAGATAATGACAGTTTGAACTCCATTTAGAGGTAGCGAGGCTCCAAACCTGTACTTTAGTCTGCTTCAAACACAGTTCCCTTCACACCTCTTCTGCTGACGGCGGAAAAAAGAACCAAACATGAAAGTCTAATGTTTACAGATTACATTCTGACCACTGGTGCGTGTAGTGATTCTGACCTGGTCCTTCTTAAAAAAAAGGAGGAATTTTGTGACAGATTGTTGGTAAGTGGCTGTATTTTGCCCAAGTATGTTCCAATAGCAATTTGAATACTTTTGTTTCTGCCAAAACCTAAAATAAGGATTACGGTGTAAAGAAAAACTACCAGTTCAAACAAAGTCCAATCTTTCAATAATAAATAGAATACTTCAAATATAATATCCAACACTACACTCCAAAAAATAATTTAAAAAAAGTGTAGAAACAATTTTGTTTAAACATAAATGTGTTTTGGAAGTGTATGTAAACATCCATGCAATAATGATACATTAAATGAGAATGTTCTGAGATTCCTGTCAGAATGACGTAGTTCTGCACAAGCCCCTCCCAGGATAGTTGATTGACAAGGCTGTCTTACCTTAAGATCCGCCCTGAGTAAACTGCCATCAGTCTGCCATTGTGTCGACTCCGGTGCAGTCGAAGACAAGAATGTCTCCGATTAAGGAATTGATACGGTGGCCAAGAGAGCTCAACATGTTGCAACTTCAGAAAACACATGCAAATAGAAAAAGCACCAGCAAATCAAGAAAACATCCTTATCAGTTTGACAACAGGTGCTGCAAATACTCACAATGCAAGCAAATAAAGAAACGCCTAATTTTCTGTTTATTTGCAGCGCGTTTTTTTGTTAGGTTGTGTTGTGAGTACTGTATCTGCAGTGTGTTTCTTTATTTGGTTGTGTTGTGCGTATTTACAGCATGTTTGTTGTCAAATTTATGAAGCTGTTATATTAGTTTGCAGGTGTTTTTTTCTATTTGCAGCATGTTGAGCTCTCTCGGCCACCGTAGACTGAGGTGTTTTGTTGTTGGATGTAATAATGAACATAGCAGTCGTCATTTACTCCCTACATCTGAGCCACTGAAGATGCAGAGGATTAACATTACTTTCGTTTTGAAGGGAATGTATCGATCCCTGATCTACCTAAATGCATCTATGTTCGTGTGAATCATTCGTGATTGAGCTTTATCTACAGAAGTGAGTAAAAGGATTTTTATGAATCTTTGCAAATCACCTTTCCTGATATGTGCAAGTAATAGTAAGAAAGTTTCCCGACTAAAGTAAACAGTACTGCTAGTCACCCCACGGGAGAGAGCTTATTAGCATTTAAAGCAAAAAGGACTAGAATGGCTTGTTAAAACAGAGCTCATTTTGACAGGGTAAAGAAAATGTGTTTTTTAAGCTACCATTGAGAAATTTTAACCAAAATATGTTATAGACTTTTATTTAAGACCCTAAAGAACCATATTATCTTGTATCAAATGGGCATCCAATGACCCCCTTAAAGTAGAAAGAATGGAACAGAAGGCAGAACTAGTATTTTCTTGTCAAGTTCAATCATATAATCTTTATTTTATTTACAAATTTACAGCATTTGCAGGGTGAATTATTTTATATAATAAAAATAAAGATAAATTAAATACAAAATTTAATTAAATTAAAGTAATACTTTCATTATTCTTTTTTTATTTAATACAAGATAAATAATTAATATTATTAATGAGACAAGAAGGCTTTGTGCAAAATGGAATATGGTATATAATATAATATAATATAATATAATATAATATAATATAATATAATATAATATAATATAATATAATATAATATAATATAATATAATAATCAAAACTTACTTTATCATACTCATTGCTTAATAGATGCAAACCAAAAGAAAAGATTATCTATAGATTGCAAGTCTGGGATTAAATTTGTAGCCACACTACAAATATGTATTTAAAAAATGTATTTATTGTTTGTCAATAGAATTTTATAGTATTATTTCAGCTTTGCTTGGCAACTGTAAACTACACAATGACAGAAATGAATGTGTGTGGAACATTGAATCCATTCATTTATAACATTAATGAAGCTGTCTTTTGAAATTCCTAGTTGTGACAGAGCAGTCTATAGATTTCTGCTAAACAGAGCAGAATTTTTTCAGGGTTGACATATCTAATGACACATTACTGTACATATCTCAATGATGAAATCACTGCATGGGCAACAAAATGTTTTGAGGAGCACTGATCTGTGCCATGTGAATTTCAACACTTGTATATAGTGAATATCAGAGGTTTATTTGTTTCATTTCTGTTCTATTTTCCATCTTTCCCCCTCCTTGGCAGTTTCGGAGCTCCAAGTCATTTTTCCACTTGAATGAGCTGGCTCATGACATTGTTTTATAAAACATGTCAGATCACTCCTCCAGTGGCCTTTTCTCATCTCTGAGAGGGGCCTTCCTCTGTTAGTGATTTCAACAAGAAATACTGACCCCTGCCCATAACACTTTCCATTAAAATAAGAGCAAAGGAAACCCTGTAATATCCGTGTGCCTCTAGTGCAGCTCTCCACAAAGAAAGTGAGATAGGTGAGTTGTGTGACCTCACTATCTGATCCAGAGAGGATTCGCTCTCTTTCTCTCAATCAGTCAGGGGTTACATCACAGTAAGAGGCTCTTTAACAGTAGAAAGCAGCTGTGGCTGGTCTCTGTGCCTGTCTTTTGCAGTGAGCTCCATTTCACTTAACAGGTTACACAATATACTCATTTTACAGGCACATCATTTGCACCCTGATGAGTGCAAAACCATGACCGAGGGTGGGGTCTTTGTGGCGACCTAGTCACCTCTTTAACAGGAAGCCATGATTAACAGCTGCTAGTTTTTCTTTCGGAGAGAAAGATCTCTGCCAATAGAGAACTGCCACATCCTTTGAGTCTATCAAAATAGACATAATATTATGACAAATATAAAAAAATCTTTATTGTAAGCTAATGTGTTGTGCTCAATGGAACTACTATACCTAGTACTAATACACTAATTTTGGCATCTGAAAACGAATTTGCAGTTTCAGATAAAAACATTTCGGAGGGCCTGAACATTGATGTTCAAGTATAATTTTTCCAATGGCGCATTTTGATGGTCAGTGTCCAATTTATGCACTGACTTCTCATTTTAATCAATCTTCATTTTGATAATCCAAGATCTTTTAGTCAATGATATTTTCAGTTGATGCATGAACCAAACTGTCCTGCCAAAGCAATTCTGCTATTTTTCACCAGGAAACAAGAAGTTTGATGGAAATGGGATCTAAGATACTTATAAAAATGAAAGTCAAAAAATTATGTATATAAAACATAATTTATATAAAAAAGTGAAATCCTTATAGAGACAATGATGAAAGTATCTGAGGTTAGCACATAGGGACATCAACCTCCACAATATGTGCCTCATTGGATCCCTGATGTCTTTGCTTTTTGAAAACATTTAAATTATACGTTTAAACACCTCAGGCTAGGTAAAAAAAAAAAAAAAATCTAATTGTTTGGATGGTTATGTAAGTGTCTTGAATAACAATAGCTGTATTCCTGTAGGAGTTCTGCAGTCTCGTATTCTACTTTCCGTCCATATTATTGTGTAACTTTGCATTTTGTTAGCCTAAGTTTAGAAACGGGTCCAAAATGCTGACTCCGGCTTCTGCAAGAAAAGCACCTTATCAGGGAGTGCTCTGACGTGAAGTTGCTATCTAGAATAGGAATCTTACAGCTTCAACACTAGAGTGGAAAAACATGTTTTCATGAACAAGAATATCTCTATTGTAAAATATACTTTTTTTAGGCCTATAAGCAAAAATTCTAAGTGGGAAGACAGTATGGCAAACTCAACAAGGATAGCACTGACTTGTCAAGCTTGTTTCAAAGTATCTCAAATAATATTTGCTACTGTCTTGGGTGTTTTAGACATTCTTTAGCACTTGACCTCATTCTTTGATACAGTAGATACAGCAGCTTTGGTGTCACTGTCAAACCTGCAGCTCTAAATACCAGTGAGTCCTCCACTCCTCCATCTACTAATTTTCCTCTCTCTCTCTCTCTCTCTCTCTCTCTCTCAACAGAGCTCTACAAACGGACCCTCGTGACCCTGAATTAATCCCAAAGTAATTGAACTTACTCAAATTCCCACAGGCATGCGGCCGCCGTGTGAAAGCACTTGATGTTTCTTTGTGGAGTGGCTTAATTGGGTTTTCATGACTCCGTCAGAAACTGAAACCTTTCTCTTCTTCGTCTTTACTTTCAATCTCTACACACAGACTGGTTTCGTGTCCCCCATTTGCATTCAGGATGAAGAACAAGGGCTAAAACAGAAGACAAAGTGGCAACAAACAAAGGTAGACAGGTTTTCGGAGGGATCTCACATATGAAAAGACACATTGAGCATGTTTCTCCGTGATCATTACCCGTGAGCTTCTACAGCAGGGTTGCTGCGATTTTGCCAAGTAGGATTTTGCCAGGTAATGTAGGACAAATTCCAATTTGGATCTTTGGATGGTCCTGGAACAATATTCATGTAAAACAAACAAAACCTTAAACCTAACCATTAACTTCAGAGGGCAGGTTATAGGTTGATAAGATTTCTCCATGCCCCTAACCCCAGTCTTACACATAACTCAAACCTAACTCTAAAATTGATTGAGTCCCTGCTGGGCATCAACATATGCTGTGCTTAGGATGATGGTTTGCAAGTGTGCCCATTGGGCTTTTTAACTAGCTTCACCGGCAAAATTCCCCCAGTCAAACAGATTCAAAAGGCCATGCTGGTTGGCAAGATTCACCAACTAAGGTGATGCTGATTCTCCAGCAAGACCACCACCAGTCCAGCATAAACCAGGAAATTCATGCTGGTCTAAACTGGGTTGTTCCGGCATTGGCATCTACAACAGACCACAGACAGACAGACCTGCTTAACCCTTTCATGTACAAACTTGCACTGGACAACTCAGCAGGCCTAATGACAGACAGGACTCCTTGTGCACTCCGTATGTGCCGTCAAGACCAAGACACCTCCATGTGCTTTTGAATGAACCTCTACAGAAGGCGAAACAAGACTCTGCGTCTGTGTCAATGATGGTCCATCTCTGACTCCGAGACTGCCACCAGGTAGAAAGTGCAACAATACTGTGCTGATCCCAAGCCGAACCCTTACCTTATTCTAGAGTTCAGTGGCTCCAAGAGAAACTGTAAAACTGTTTTCGGATCAGTGGTACGAGGCAACACCCAGTCCCAATAGGGAGCTCATTTCACACACCAGACGGACTCTCAACAGGTGAAGCCTGTGCTCTCCGTGGCTAATTTACAAGTGTGCAGCAGGGCTGAAAGTGATGCGCCTTCACAGAGGAGGAAAACTTTGTTCATTAACTCAGCGTATGTAAATATTCAAAGAGTTATGTAGAGTGCGCTATGGCAAACTCTCGAGAAGGAATTTCCTCAGGCTTAATGTTCTCTCAACTGAGCACCTAACAAATTACATTGTCTTTCCTAATTTTGTAATTAGTATTCATATTTTCATGTTGCCTATGTTTAAGAAATCATTACGTTCAAGCAAAAAAAAAAGCTTGTTGTTCTTTGTGCTGTGCCCTGTAGAGATAAACGGGGTACAGAATGCTGTTGAAGAAGGCATTTGTAATTACACAAGGATACCAAATTTTGCTATCCTATATTTGCATGCGGTTACTTGTATTTTAAAGTGTCCTTGTTACAGTGTAATTATACAATTAAGTACAGAGTAATATTAGTTAACTACATGAACTTACTCTATGGTAAAGGTTAGGATTATGGTTTGGCTTAGGGTTACTTGCATGTAATTTTGCATATTTAAGTGTTATTATAATAGTAAATACATGTAACATATGTAACAAGCACACTTTAAAATAAAGTGTTACCTTACATGCCGTTAGGAATTAAGATTTAACTTAAATTTAAGTGGATTTCTTTTACATTGACAATAAAGAAATTAAAACATTTGTAAAAGTTGGTTGTATGAAAGCTTTCAGGCTCTCCAAAAACACCAGAAGCCATGGCGAATGGTTGACAGAGAGGCAGACAATGGAGTATGGCCTGGTTCCCCATGCTGATCTGAGCGTCGTGGTGAGGTGTGAATGGGGTGCTCCCCTGTCTGTGCTGCTCTGCTGCTGCAGGCGGCTCTCAGCGGCCCCATCTGTCCCCCCATTGCAGCACTAAATCAGGGACACAGTAAGACACGCTGCCATGGGCCTCCACGTGACCCACTAGACATACAGAAATATACACACCATGTGTCTGCTGAACCACAGAACTGTATTTTGTGTATAAACAGTATTTCAACAATGCTCAATAAATATTGAATCTAAAAATGAAAACACTGATAATATACATGTATATTCACTCTCCTGAAATGCATTTGACTTTCTTTCTTCAACTGAACACAACACTACGAGTTCAATGAAAGTATATGGGACACTTAAAGTTGATGCTTCAAAAACCACACAAAGTGAAAACAACAACACATTTTTTACTATAAACAATCACTTTTCAGCCAACTGTGATATTGAACCAAATCAGCCCATTTAAAATATGAATCATTCACACATTTTATTTTTTAACAAAACAAGTTACATTCCAGTTTGTTTCTCACATACAGCTACTGGTTGACTAAAGAAAAATTGTAATATAGCACATAGATCATAAAGATCACTTTGGTTGGTGCTTTTGCATGTTTTTAATTGTAACTCAATGGGGAAAAAAACATGGAAAACAGTGCTAATCATCTTTTGCACTTTACGCAAGAAAGTAATTTGGTGGACTACTGCTTTAAAGACAGCTCACAAGAATGACTTTTTCCAAGCAGCACCAAACTGCTGCTAACATCACTCAATCAACAGATGCCATGAAAATCAATAGATTTAAACTGTCTACGTGAACTTATAGGTGTTCTCTGTAGTTATGGAAAACATGTAATCAAAGTATACTAATGAAGACAGCAACTCTGCAGAAAACATACAATTATCCCCTACCCGACCAGCAGATCTGTAAACGTGATTAAAATTGTCCAAAATTAGTCAAATCAGAAATGTGGGTCGGCACTATAATTTTGGAAAATGTTATAAGGAAATGATTCAAATGGAAAAAAGAGGACCAGGGAAGTAAGCATATAAAAATCAACACATTTACAATGTGTGCCAGAATTTGTGTATGAAAGCTGTATGTCCTCATCAGCTTGAACAAAATTCACAGATTTTATGCTAAAGTAGGTTTTGCTTTTCCATATTTATGCTCTTACATTTTCTTTACTGCTAACGCTGAATGAAAGCCAACTGCTTTCTTGAAACTTCAAACATGGAAGCTACCCCAAAAGACCAATATGATGCATTAGAATAAAAAGTGTGTAGTTCTCTCTCACTCTTTCCATTCCTGTCTCTCTCTACTTTAGAGAGAACACTGAATATTCATGACTGCAACTCAAAACACAGGTGACATGCTTGACTTCTGTTATACGGCTAACCTAAACAAAAGAGAGCCTGCTGCGTTTTCTTTTGAAGGAGGTGGGTTTGAATGCGCGTGAACGCTCCCGAGAGACCGCTTTGCTTTTTGTAAGGAGCGTTAAACCAACATGCTAATGATCCGAGAGGTGGGAAAAACAAGAAAGATGGCCATTCCCTCACTTCCCCCAGCGAGAGCTTGCAGTTTTTTCTTTAATTTTGGATTTAGCCTGGATTTGTCTAGATTTTTGCATCCACACAAGCAAGCAGACGAACCATTAGAATATCAAATGAAAAAGGACTTTAAAAATAGATTACATAAACTGCAAAATATAAGAAAAAAGTGCCATACCTTTCCAGCACCCAAAGAGTATCTGAAAATTATTATAGGCAGAATTTTGTTGCTGTGAGAAACACAGAAGTGTTTCCAAGACCAAAAAACGATGGGGTCTGGTCTCTTGGGCTGTAGGTGGATGGAAAAGTGCACCTTACTGTATTTATTTGCAGGTGAAGAGGATCCCAGCGTTTACCAAAGGGCCAGTGGGTCATGGAGCAGGTCATGAGGGTGTGCAACCCTGGGAATGCTGCTGGAGACCCGGGTCAGGCACTAAGAAGATGAGGGGTGATTAATGCAGAAAGACCAGACCTGAACGTGACCCCAAGAGTGGATCACCGACCTTAAAACTGCAGCTTTGTTCCCCATATAGAAGAATATAGAAGATTTGCAGACATACCTAAACTCAACACAAAACCATGCCTTTCATTGAAACACATGTTGACATTGTTTTCATAAAGTATTTCTGTAGCACGGATCTAAAGATAAAGAAGCTAAAGGTTGAATAGCGATTCATAATTCTTGTTAACTATATATTTATAATTTGTTGTATTTAATAGAATAGTATATCAGTATTCTTATAGATATGTTTTCAGACTACATTCAGTAAATGTACTATCTAGCTAATGCATAAAGCATAGTATAATAATAATAATAGTAATAATAAAAATAATAATAATAATAGTAAACAATAGCATGAGTTGAGTATAATTTTGGCTGCTAGTATCAGTTTTGTCCAACCAATAGTAGGCATTAGTTTTTAAAATGTTTTGGAAAATCTGTTTGAAAAATTACCTTTAAAATTGTAATTTAAACTACCTTTCTCTTTACCTTGACAAGTTTTTCTAACAAGTTTAAAATAAAAATAATACTACATTCTTTTGTACGTACATTAATTTGCAATACATTCTGATTTAGCCTGCAAGGAAGTATAAGCTTGCTCTGATGAGACTTTTGATGACACTTCCACCTTTCTGCTCAGTGAGGGGGAAAGATAGGTATGACTACACTTCTTAAGGAAAGAGAGAGAGGGCCAGGGGAAGCTTGCTGACCCAGAGGAGAGATTTACGGCAGTAATCCTGTAGATACCGACGTCCCTCGGGCTCTCGGACCTTAGCCTTGTGAATAACGCTGGCTCTGTGGACATCTTCATTACTGAGTGCAGTGCAGGTTAAAATCCTGTTACACAGCACTGCAAAACAACTTCTCACTCTCACTAAGAAAGTGACTAAACCAAAGAGCTGGCGGGAACTGTATGTCTGCAAAGAACTGGCTACAGACAAATACAGCGTAAATGAGACACACAAAGTGTACATTTACATTTATGCATTTAGCAGACACTTTTATCCAAAAGCAGTGCATTCAGGCTATACATTTTTTTCAACAATATGTGTGTTCTTTGGGAATTGAACCCATAACCTTTTGCACTGCTTACGTAATGCTCTAGCACTTAGCCACAGGAACCCTTCAGAATCTCAGATTACTTATACTAAAGAAACATTTCAGTTCAGCTATCTCATTTGTGGTTTCCTCATCCTAAAAATTCTAATTTAAGCACTTAAATTGAGTGTAGTTAAAACGGAGAGGAAAAAAATATATTCTTATCCATTAATCTGTGTGAGATGTACGACTTGTCTCTGTGGAGATGTCAAGCATCGTCGATACAGCAGAAAAATGAAATGAGCGATCTTACACTGACGTGGTCTCATGGGTGCTGTTTACACGTTCCACTGCTCTCCAATATTCATATCTTTCCTTTTACAGTTTAACAAGGAACCATTAACTAACGCTTATTAAAATAAAACAGTAGTAAATAGTGTTACATTACCAAAACACCGTTGTTTGTTGTCACTGCTGTTGGTTACTTTTTTATTCCTTTTATGTCTATTCTACCAATACACTGAAGCACTAATTAATTTCCTCTGACAGACACAGGAAAAAAACCTAGCTAAATAAATAGACTGATTAAATAGAGCATAAATGACAGGTATGCACAAAGACAATAGACATGGGATTCTTTCTTAGACTGCAGATGTTTACACAAGGTTATAATTTGTAATGGAATTTAGGATACTTTATTTTACTGTAATTGCTACTGATATGTCACATAACTCCAAAGTGTCTCTACATAATCTCTACACAAACCTAATGATAAAGTTCAATTGGGAAGTAAAAAAAAAAAAAAATTATATATTTGCCCATTGGTTTAACAATAAATACAAGTACTGTATATTGGCACCAAATTGTTATCTGACCATATTGAATACATGCTAGTAAAATAGGGCAAAAGAGCATGAACATGTAGAATACCTTTGCCAACATAATCTAATGCTCATTTGCCATTACATCATTCACTCTTAAATCATTTAACTCTCAAGTAATTCCAAAACTGTATCAGTTTCTTTCTAATGTTGAACACAAAACAATATATTTTGAAGAATGTTGGTAACCACTAGTGGCAGCCATTGACTTCCATAAAATACCATGGACGTCAATGGCTACAAACAACTGTGGCACTAAATATCACTAAGAATATAGGAGAAGCCACTGAATATAATCATTTTCATATATGATGTAAATTACTTGCACCTCAGAGAGTGCAGAAGTAACACAATAAATGCTGTCAATGCTTTCGGAGGTGGATACCATCTATTTGTGGACTTTCCTCAGGCATTTCAGATTGACCAAAACAACATATAGATGCTGTGAACGAGACTGGTTAGTCAAGTTATCCTGTCACATGACTTTTTCAATGCACAGGGTGGAATTTATTCGGTAAATGTGTTTCCATCATAGTTTATGTTTTTCTTATCGAATAAAAAGTTTATCCTACTCAGTTGTGAACATATGTTTTTATGCACATTTTTATACAATAATCCAAAATGCACATACAAATAGGTGGATGGAAACATAGCTAATGATGACAAAAAAAAAATGCATTTTGGATTAACTATACCTTTAAAAACTACTACAACAAATAATAATACCAACAATAATAACACAGCTGACACCAATTAATTTAAAATAAAGCTGATATGATAATAAATATGGTACCAATATAGTGTGCATCCCAATTTTTTTATTTTTTTTTATTTACATATTTATTTTTGATGATATTATGCCATTTATGCTTGCAAAATGACACCCTCCTTACAATTCTGTGATTTACAAAATAATCAGTTCAATTTGTTTAGCAAATTGGCTTGAACGAATCAATACGAATCGGTTCAAAAGAACAATTAGTTTGCAGCACATTTAATGGCCAATCTTAACAGGGATGATTACAGCCCGCATAATTACATACCACGTCAGAGTTCCTTCCTTTACCATCTATCTCTCAGATCATCTCAGGTGGAGACATTTACCGGCCCTATTGTGCAGGGAAATGGCAAAAGGGAGGGAGTCAGAGAAAGCTGGACGTAAGCACTTCTGCTTTCCCCTGCACTACTGCTGATGTGAGAGAGATATCAGCGGGCAAGAGACAGAGAGAAAGTGGGAGAGAGAGCTGGAGCATCTCTTTTCAGGACAGTGGTGGCAGAAAATGACAGTGCTCCTCCGGGGCTCTAGGGTAATCTTTGCCTTATGTATCATCATGTTCCATCGCAAGAGACATCTGCCAAATGGCTCACCGTTTGCAAAACTTACAACGTGTGCAAAAATACCCAAATCGTCTGCATTAGAGCGGTGCGGTATAAAAAGTAACATTCCCCCAAGAGATGCAGAGAACTAAATCCTGTCGATGGCAGCCGGCTATCACACAGAAAGCAAAGAAGAGGCATGAGAAAATCTCCAGCCTTCACATGAAATCAACAGAGTCATCACAACTTTGAGATAAACATCTTCACTACTGCACATTACTGACACCCTCATGCTGGCGGCTCCATCGTGGGAATTTAAAGATAATTCACACACATTTGTTACCCATCCAACAATAAAATGTGATGTTGTTATTTCATATACTGTATCAGGAGAATTACTGGTTGATTTCATTTAAAGGGACAGTTCACCCAAAAGAGAACATTATGTCATCATTTACTCACCCTCATGCCGTTCCAAACCTGTTTGACTTTGCTGGAACATTATAAGAAATCTCAAAGGGGTCTAATTTAGTGTGTATGAGTGAAAAGAGATTTAAAAATACCTTTTTTGTGTCCCATGAAAGTATAAGTCATACAGGATTGAAATGGCATGAAGATGAGTAAAAGATTTTTGCAAATATTTTTGGATGAACTTTGTTGACTACATACAAAACTGGCATGTCAACCGATTAGTGGGTTTTAATTTTATTCTATTTGAATTTGAATGCAATTTTATTTTTGGTTGTTTGATAATAAAGTTGCACAATCATTGGATAGCATTTATGAGGTGGAAATGGGGTTACATTCCCCACACTCTGTCCTTAACCTCAGAGAGAGAGTGTGAAAGCAAGGGACGGAGAGAGCGAAAACAAAGGAATGAAAAGTCAAAGAGCGAGGGAAAAAGGGAGACTCATACATCTCAGTAAAACAACATGATTCATGAAAATGTCATGCTGACAGGGCTCAAACTGAGAGCCAACAGTTTGCACTCCCAAAATACCTCTTCTGACTAATGCCACTGCAGGATACACACACACACACATAAATGCATATACTGTATATAATGCAGGTGTACTTCCAACACACATATTTGCTGTGAGGATTAGAAAATAGCGACCTTCAAACCTTTAAATAGAACAGACTCATTCTGAGCAACACTGGACACCTCATGCTGGAAAAGACCAGACGATAGTAGCGACAGTTATCATTAACAATAGTGTGATGCACTGCTATTCCGGTTCATATTGATCTCACGGTGTAAAGAAAACTGGAGGATTGTAAGATGCAAATGACAGCATATTTAAAGATTAATCTTGTTCTTCTACATGTAACCCTTTCTGAGCATGTGGCTCTTGATGCTCTTTTTCCATGACTCCGATTTATTAATAACGATACATTTAACAATTTGTATTAAGGATCAGGACATTCAATTTGATCAATTATATAATCATAGTGAAATGTCAATTGCTAAATCTAGATTAGTCCATGTTTAGCTAAGTAACACAAATTAAAAAATCTAATAACAAAACAAAACAATAAAACTTCAAATTCATGGGGATGAAACTAGCACAGAAACTAGCCTCATTGTGAAGCCTCTTATTAAATGGATGACAACTACATGATTTTTGCCCCGATTTTTCACCGATTTACAGTCTGGCTAGTTGCCAAAGGTCAAGGCCAGTCTGTAGATTTGAGTCGACTGATTCCACAGAAAATCACGTAGAGTATGATAATCACAGAGTCCGATTTTCTTTTTCTTTTTTTTAGCTTCAGACTTTGATTCCATCCAGTTGGAGGAGATCAAACATGTTTGATATTTTCTGCCGATTTTACTTTTTTCACTATGATCATAATGAATTTTATGTCTGCTCGTGTGTGATCCTCAGTCGTTTAATGTATGATGTCCAGTTTTCCTTTGTGACTATTTACAAAGTCTTTAAGTCTATAATGCCTTGTGTTTTAAAGATCTGTTCACATGTAATATATTTAAGCCCTTAGTTGCTTTTTTTCTGGACAGGTATCACAGGTTCTAATGGCTCCTTCTTTGTACAAATGACATGCTTCTTTCATCTTTGGGCATAAACTATAGTTACACTTAGATTTTGTTACCTTAAATCTGTCAAAATACATTAATAATAATTTTATAAAAATTAATTTAAAGTGACAACCATCAGTTAATATTTAAAATCCGTTTATGAAGTATTTACATACATAGACATTCAATGTGGAATAGCAAAAATTTTTAAGAAATTTAATGTAATATTTATTCAAATGAGGGGCTGATATGCTGTTTTATAGACCGTGTAAGAGAATATTATATATGTACTAAAATCTCACAGCTGCCACTGGAGACAGTCAGAAAGGGTCAGAGGTAAGCCAAGAACACTTAGAAAAGATGTTTACTACAAAGCTGTCATTAATAATGAAACAATTAGGCCTTTAACTTGTACTTAATTCAACAAAAATTATTATGTCTGCAGACATACAACTTAAAAATAATTGCAGTCACAGAAAACATGTGAAACTTTATTTAATTTGACTTCATAACTGAGAGAACAGGTAAAACTACATCAGAGGGTGAATAAACAAGGCTCATATGCATATCACTGCCGGAGCTCGTTGTGTATTTGTGAGGCGAGTGATTCAGTTTGCTATAAATATGTCTGCCCTTTCCACTCGGCCAGCACGACGGATTAGCAGCTTTCCGTCTCCAACACCACGTGCACACACAAAAAGTTTGGTCCCTAGCTTTCCTCTGTATCTTTCCCCCATTATATACCCTTGCTGTGAACTGCTGTATATGTGAAAGATGGATAGTGAGAGAGATGCAGTTAGGGACAGCCTGAAGCACACAGAGCTCCAGTATCACTCTGATTCACTCGTTTCCCTCACCCTCTTTCTGCCTGATGGAACGAGAGAGTGAGCGCTCCGGAGTTGGGGCGCACCAAGAGGCTTTTTAATCTGTTACCGAATGAAAGTGTGCCAGATCACAGAGCGGCTGATGTCACTCGGGAAGCTGTGGTGCTCGCGCTGCACTCTGCTGTCTTATCTATGGCACTGGGGCCACAGAAGCCTGTTTGGAGACAGCTGCACATGTGCTCTACTTCTGTTTAAATGTCTTAAATCATTGCCTTTTCCCTGATGCACATTTTATTTCGGCATATTTGCTAATTAGATATAATCTGAAGTGTTGCGAGGATTAGAAAAGTAGTAAACCGTCATGTATAGTAAACTGTAGACGTGCAGCATACACAAATTTGGTATGGCAACCACAGTTTCGACATAATACCATAATAATTACTCTACAGTTATTGTTGATAAATGCAGTTATTTTTAAATACATATCACAAAGGTGCACTATGAACATTTTGGTGTAAAAATGAACAATTGATCAAACAAGCAAGCAAGCAAACTAATGAATATTATATTGTAAGACTTTATGTCTTTCAAACAAAAAATATCTAATGCTCATCAAGATTGTTTTTTATTTGCTCAAAAATACAATAATTTGTATACATATTTTCAGGATTGTTTGATGAATACAAAATGAACAGTTTTTTTTTTTCTTCTTTTTAAACAGAAAACTCTTAAAACAAAAAAATATTTTACCGTCAACTTTGATAAAATTTAATCTGTACTTCCTGAATAAAAGTAATAATTTATTATTAATTATTATATTTTTATTACTATCTATCTATCTATCTATCTATCTATCTATCTATCTATCTATCTATCTATCTATCTATCTTTCTATCTATCTCTCCCGAGACTTTGTGTTTATATAATAAGTGTGTGTGTGTATTTATATGTATAAATACTTACACTTACAAGTATATATTTAAGAAATAATATATATTTATATATATAAATCATCTTTAAATATCAACATACATAGATATGCACAGGCCAAAGTTAAAAAGAAATAAAGAGCCCCTTTGAAAAATATGCTTATTATATACACTACATGTCAGGAACACAACTGGACACAGATGCAGGTATGGTGTGAGAATTTATTCAAAAAAAAAATCCAAAAGAAAAACTCCCTCCAACTAACAAAAACAGGCCGGGAAATAATAGAAAAATGTCCAGCAGGAAAATAAGAGGCTTGAATGTCCTTTCGTAAACACCCGGCAGGGGGCGCCCGATGGCGCGGCCCGCGTAGGAAGTGGAGGAGGGAGGAGAACACGAGAGAGCCCGTCACGGAGCAAACCAAAACACTTCTGAGGAGTATAGGGGTCCGGTCTAGTAAATGAGGGAGGGGAAAAAATAGAAAAAGCAAAACAAAACCAGTAGCAGCAGACAATGGCACGACAGAGCAGGACTAGACAGAATGACTACACATGGGCTGTAGTCGAACGACGATCTGGCACCGATTGGCGCGACAGACGGGAATAAATAGAGGAAGAGATGGACAAACATTGAATGCAGGTGAGTGGAGTCAAACAATTAGAAGCGGAAACTGTAGTAATGAGGGGGAGGGAGGAACGCCACAGATAGTTGCAAGACGAACGATCAAAACCAAAACAAAACACCATGTGCGCATGAAATGACGACATAAACAAAAACACACACCGAAAAACAGGGTGATCAGACAGCTGACATGACAGTACCCCCCCTCTGACGGACGCCACCAGGCGCCGCAGGAAGGGGCTCACCTCGTCGCCGGTAGAAGTCCTCGACCAGTGTCCGATCCAAGATGTCCCGGGCCGGGACCCAGCTCCTCTCCTCTGGGCCATAGCCCTCCCAGTCCACAAGGTATTGAAAGCCCCGCCCCCTACGTCGGACATCTAGCAACTTCCTCACCGTATAGACCGGGGAGCCATCCACTAGACGGGGGGGAGGGGGGGTTGGGGCAGATGGAACAAGATGGGAATGGAACACAGGTTTAACCCTGGAAACATGGAAAACAGGGTGTACCCGACCAAGCGTGGTAGGGAGCTTGAGCTGCACCGCCGCCGGACTCAGGACCTTGGTGATCCGGTATGGGCCAATGAACCTGGGTGCCAACTTGCGTGAGGCTACCCTGAGAGGCAGGTCCTTGGTGGAAAGCCATACCCTTTGACCACACACATAGCGGGGGGCAGGAGTCCGGTGACGATCGGCCGCTGCCTTGGTCCGCCTACTAGCCTGGGCCAAGGCCGCCTTAGCTTTCTTCCAGGTGCGTCGACACCGTCGGACAAAAGCCAAAGCAGACGGGACCGCAGCTTCGGGTTCCTGTGTGGGAAACAAGGGAGGTTGATAACCAACAGAACACTGGAATGGGGACATACCTGTGGCAGAAGCCGGAAGGGAGTTATGGGCGTATTCTACCCAGGACAGCTGTTGACACCAGGAGTTGGGATTGTGGGATGCCAGGCAGCGAAGAGTGCGTTCCAAATCCTGGTTTGCCCGCTCGGACTGCCCGTTGGTCTGGGGATGGAAACCTGATGACAGACTCGTAGAGGCCCCGATCTGCCGACAGAACTCCCTCCAAAACCGAGAGACAAACTGGGGACCCCTATCGGAGACCACATCGACCGGAAGACCATGAATCCGGAATATGTGATCAACCATCACCTGAGCAGTCTCTTTGGCAGAGGGGAGCTTGGGAAGGGGAATGAAATGGGCCGTCTTAGAGAAACGGTCCACCACCGTAAGAATGACGGTGTTACCCATGGATTCTGGGAGGCCAGTGACAAAATCAAGGGCCAAATGTGACCAGGGGCGGGAAGGGATGGGCAACGGGTGGAGCAGACCAACGGGGGGCGCATTGGAAGTCTTGTTCTGAGCGCACACAGAGCAGGCAGCCACGAACTGCCTGACATCCTTGGCCATGGATGGCCACCAAAATCGCTGACGGATGGCAGCCAGCGACCTCCGGACTCCTGGATGACAGACTAGCCTGGACGAGTGACCCCACTGGATCACTTCAGAGCGCAACTTGGTGGGAACAAAGAGATTACCCGCTGGACCCCCCTTCGGCACAGGACCCTTAAGTAGAGCCTCCTCTACTCGTCTCTCGATGTCCCAAGAGAGGGATGCCACCACCACCCCTTTGGGCAAGATGGTGTCTGCAGACTCCCTCCCCTCAGGAGCCTCGAAAAGACGAGAGAGTGCATCGGGCTTGATATTCTTGGACCCGGGCCTGTATGACAGGGTGAAATTGAACCGACCAAAGAAGAGGGCCCAGCGAGCCTGTCGGGAGCTCAGCCTCCTGGCCGAACGGATGTACTCGAGGTTCTTATGATCCGTCCAGACCAGGAAGGGCTGAGCTGCGCCCTCCAACCAGTGACGCCACTCCCCCAAAGCCAGCCTGACTGCCAACAACTCCCGATTACCTATGTCGTAATTCCGTTCTGGGGGACTCAGGCGGTGGGAGAAGAAGGCACAGGGATGCACCTTACCATCTTCATGTGACCGCTGAGATAGGACCGCGCCCACACCGACATCTGAGGCATCCACCTCAACAATGAATTGACGTTCAGGGTCTGGAATAGACAAGACAGGAGCAGAGATAAAACGGGACTTTAATTTATCAAAGGCCTCCTGTGCCCCAGTATTCCACTTGAACAGTACCTTGGGAGAGGTGAGTGCCGTTAAAGGTGCAGCAATCTGACCAAAGTTCCGGATGAACCGCCGATAGAAGTTGGCAAACCCCAGGAACCGCTGCAGAGCTTTACGAGAGTCAGGAGCTGGCCACTCGGCAACGGCCCTTACCTTACAGGGGTCGGCTTTGATCTCCCCTGCCGAAATAACGAACCCCAGGAACGGAACCGACTGGGCATGGAAAACGCACTTCTCCGCCTTAACATAGAGCTGGTTCTCCAGCAGCCGTTGTAACACCTGGCGAACATGCTGAGTGTGTACCTGCAGAGATGGGGAAAATATCAAGATATCATCAAGATACACGAAGACGAATTGATTCACCATGTCTCTCAACACGTCGTTAACCAGGGCCTGGAAGACAGCTGGGGCGTTGGTCAGACCAAATGGTAAGACCCGGTACTCAAAGTGTCCCGTGGGCGTGTTGAAAGCTGTCTTCCACTCATCCCCCTCACGTATACGAACCAGGTGGTAGGCATTTCGAAGGTCCAGCTTGGTGAAGACCTTGGCTCCCTGCAATAGCTCAAAGGCAGACGACATAAGAGGCAAGGGGTACCTGTTCTTAATAGTGATGTCATTCAGGCCTCGGTAATCTATACAAGGACGCAAGGAGCCATCCTTCTTCTTGACAAAGAAGAAGCCAGCACCTGCAGGAGATGAAGAGGGTCGGATGAGACCGGCTTTGAGGGATTCATTAATGTATTTGTCCATGGCCTCTCTTTCAGGGCCTGAAAGGGAAAACAAGTGACCCTTGGGCGGAGAAGTGCCTGGGAGGAGCTCAATGGCACAGTCATAAGGACGATGTGGAGGTAACGAGGTGGCCCGGGACTTACAAAACACCTGGCACAGGTCGTGGTACTCCACTGGGACCCCCTTCAAATCAGCAGCCTCCACCTGTAAGACAGGACACACAGACACAGGAAAAGAGGCAGCACCCAAACAAGACGCATGACAAAACTTACTCCAAGACAAGACAGAGTTGCTCGACCAATCCACGTGAGGGCCATGTTGCACCAACCACGGGTGCCCCAGGACAATGGGAGCACTCGGGGATTCAAGAAGGTACAGCGTGGTTACCTCACGGTGATTGCCCGAGACTATTAGACTGACAGGAGGGGTAGCATAGGAGACAGTGGTGATCAAAGTGCCATTCAATGAACGGGCAGGAATAGGTTCAGGAAGAGGAATGACAGGAATCCCCCAACGGGTGGCTAGGGAGAGGTCCATAAAGTTGCCCTCAGCTCCCGAGTCAACCAGTGCTGCACAGGAGTTAGAAATATCACCAAACTGAATTGAGACAGGAAGGAGAGTGCGAGAGGAGGGGGAATGCAATAAAGGGGTAGCGCTCACCAGGATCCCCCTCTTTACTGGTGAGCCTTGACTTTTAACGGACAGCCTGCTGCGAAGTGACCGGACTTGCCACAATACAGACATAGCCCTTGGGTGAGTCTTTGCTGCTTCTGTTGCGGAGTGAGCCGAAGGCGCCCCACCTGCATAGGCTCCGGCTCAGTGGTTTCGGTGGGGGAAACAGGTGACGACTCCTCGGTCCTCCAGGGTGGACGAACTGCCAGGCGCTGACGGCGGCGGCGAAGGCGACCCTCGATCCGCAACGCCATATTAACGAGATCGTCAAAGTCCCGTGGCAAGTCCTGAGTGGCCAGCTCATCCTGGATGTCATCATCAAGCCCTGCACGGAACATAGCTCGACAGGCCCCCTCATTCCAATCGCAGGTCGCTGCCAGAGTCTTAAAATGAATAGCGTAGTCCGTTACTGAGCGACCCGCCTGACGGAGCCGTGCTAGCTGGTCAGCCGCTTCCTGACCTCTGGCAGAGCGGTCAAATAGCCTCTCCATCTCCTGGCGGAAATCCTTAAAAGAGGCGCAACAAGGGGCTTGAGTCTCCCAGACGGAAGTACCCCAGTCTCTAGCTTTACCAGTTAGAAGAGTCAATACATAAGCCACTTTGGACATCTCAAGAGCGTATGTGCGTGGCTGCAAGGCAAACACCACCGAACACTGGGACAAGAAGGCCCGGCAGGAATTGGGGTCTCCATCGTAGGGTGGTGGGTTATTGCATCGGGGCTCAAGCTCATGGCGAGGAAGATGGTGAGCTGCACCACCCTTTGCAGCCTCTCGTTGCAGCTCTTGGATGCGGGTGGTCAGCTCAGCCACTTGGTTGGTTAAGAACTCCACCTCCCTTGTGGTGTTCGTCAATCTGGCTTCGTGCTGGCCTAAAAGAACACCCTGCTGGGTGACTGCGGTTCTGACAGGATCTGCGCCTGCTGTGTCCATCTTGGCCAGATCGTTCTGTCAGGAACACAACTGGACACAGATGCAGGTATGGTGTGAGAATTTATTCAAAAAAAAAATCCAAAAGAAAAACTCCCTCCAACTAACAAAAACAGGCCGGGAAATAATAGAAAAATGTCCAGCAGGAAAATAAGAGGCTTGAATGTCCTTTCGTAAACACCCGGCAGGGGGCGCCCGATGGCGCGGCCGCGTAGGAAGTGGAGGAGGGAGGAGAACACGAGAGAGCCCGTCACGGAGCAAACCAAAACACTTCTGAGGAGTATAGGGGTCCGGTCTAGTAAATGAGGGAGGGGAAAAAATAGAAAAAGCAAAACAAAACCAGTAGCAGCAGACAATGGCACGACAGAGCAGGACTAGACAGAATGACTACACATGGGCTGTAGTCGAACGACGATCTGGCACCGATTGGCGCGACAGACGGGAATAAATAGAGGAAGAGATGGACAAACATTGAATGCAGGTGAGTGGAGTCAAACAATTAGAAGCGGAAACTGTAGTAATGAGGGGGAGGGAGGAACGCCACAGATAGTTGCAAGACGAACGATCAAAACCAAAACAAAACACCATGTGCGCATGAAATGACGACATAAACAAAAACACACACCGAAAAACAGGGTGATCAGACAGCTGACATGACACTACACACAAAATGAAGAAAACAGGTTCATTTCACCATGATTACATCACATGGCCCTCCGAATTCCATACTACCTGACTGCATAAATCCAATTTGTCAGTGCCTTAATATGACTAAACTATGGTACAACACTTAACAACAAATGGAATTAGCAGTATATGAAAAATTAGCCTCTAGAAGCTAAGCGTCTTCTGAGTTTCTGCACACATACAATTTCATGAAACATCTTGTCACTCCACTTCATCAATCTACACACAACACACGGTGATGTCACTGCCATCCCTTGGCTTCAAATTCACCCCATGCCTATAGCCTTATTCATATTTCAGCATGAATCATGCTGGGATGTTGTGCTAGCATGAAAGGGTCATCAGACCCAGGGCTGTTATGAGCAAAAGAATTCAGGTCAGCTAGATGCTAACCGTTCTGGCAGGAGCCATCCACGGTGTACAACATCATAAAATAAAGAAGTCTTTTATTAATCTTTTATTTACATTTTTTCCAGTAGCGTTAGCAGCTACTGGCATTCATATATGAAGAGTGAATTCCCTCCTCTAGTTTGGGACAAACTAATCAAAATCTTTGGCACAAGTCATTGAAACGCTGACTTTCCATTGCAAAGCGCGAAGAGCATCGCAGGCATGTTGCAGCTCCCAAATGCGATAAGATGAGTGTATTAGCTATTACTGGACGTAAACATTAGTAACCTCAGAACGGACTGGAAAAAGGCATGACTCCCCCACACAGCGGCCTGTTTTTAGCCATCTGTCCATGCACTGCAAGTGTATATTTATATGTAAATACATGTGATGAGGATGCTCTTGTTTCAATGAAAATACTCAAGTTGTGATGTGATTCGAAGACTTGTGGCCAGGAACGAATCAACAGCATGGAGCCGAGCACTGTGCTTGGCAGCACATAGCAAGAGGGCCAAAGGAAAATATGACACAGCATGGCACAGCTGGGTCATTTAATGAATTAACGGAGGAATGTCTTTGCACTGCACCCGCGATTAAAAATAGGCCTTCGACATGAAATCAGATGCCGAAGGATCAGAGTAAGAAGGTGGCATTGGTCATATTTTTAGGAGGACAGATGATGAGGAAAGCCAGATTGAGGGACCTCTTGAGAACATTTCTTAAGCAGCTGATGGGCTCCTCAAGCCAGATTTCTTATATCTGCACTGGGTCAGAAGCAAAGTGCCGTGGTCCACTTCTCTGATGAGGAACTAGGGGGCTGCTCTAACCTCAAAGCAATCTGCTTCTCTTAAGAAGCTCGATGGTGTAGTTACATATGTGGAAATGGTGATCTAAAGTTATGCGTATGCCAAAGGTACCCAGCAGGGCCATAGCTGGGGTTTGCGGGGCCCCAGTGCAGGTTGTACCAGTGGGCCCTGTTTGAAATTGTTTAATTTATATGTTCATTCTATTTATTTATTTGTGCTCACTGTACAATGTTTAAGTTGTTTCATGTTTGTAGGTGTCCAGGTACAGAAAACAAATGATTAAATATGAAATATCACTGCATAGTCTTCACTGTAAAAATTTAATGTATTCAGACACCTTCAACATTTCTTACATTATCACAGTTTATTTGCTCTATTTTATAAAATGTTAATAAAATATGACAAGAACTCAGAGTTAATCTTGATAATGTCACATTACTTTCATAGAAAAATTTGTAATGGATCACAATTAACCCAAACTGTTAGTATGGCAATATTTACACAACTATCAATACTTTGTTGAACAATTACCAAGCAATGCTTAATTTTGTTCAGTCTGTGGTGTGAAAAGATTGCATTAGCAATTCAGGAAAAAATCACGCAAGCAAAACATGTTGAGGTCAAAATGTCTGAATAATTTTTAGTCCCATTTTTTTTCTCTCAATCAATTTCACTAGTAGTCCACTTTAGAAGAATTGTGTGGTATAATATCTCATAGGTCCCTTTATTTTGTTATACTCATTTACCTAAATTAATTATAATTTCCTGCACCTACTATATGTCACATCCACACAAGGAGAGGAGAAGACGGGTAAGTACTTTCGTGAAGTTTTATTAACATAGGATTTCAACAGAGCAGGTAAGTGTGGTCACAGACGGTGAATCTTCAAGCACTGATCAATAGGTGAGTTCAAGCACAAAGCTAGGCCTGACAACAAAGAGTCACTTCCCTTAATCGCTGTAACTGAATCTCCACAGAGTCACAATGCGGTCCACAAGAAGCAGGCAGAAGATCCACAAAGAGCGTCCATGTAAGCTTGATTCCAGCCGGTGAGTGAATGAGTGAGGTGAGTATTTAAAGGTGTGGTGATTGCTGGTGCAGGTGCAGGTGATCAGTATTCAGGTGACGGTTCACGTGAGCGGTGCATGGGAGATTGAGTGGATGGTGACTGGCAATGGTGACTGGGGCTAAGGGAACGAGCTGAGGGTGTGACACTACCCCCCGCCCCACGGGTGACTCCAGGCATCCTAGAGCGGCGACGGGGACGACCACGACCTCTGGGAGCCGGGCGGTCCGGGTGTTGTCGGTGGAAATCTTCGAGGAGAGCCGGATCCAGGATGTCATTGCGTGGTATCCACGACCTCTCCTCGGGACCGAACCCCTCCCAATCTATGAGGTATTCCAGGTGGCCGTTCCGCCGCCGGGAGTCGAGGATCTCTTGGACCTGGTAGATGTTGTCTCCGAGGATTTCGGGTTGGTCTGGAGGGGGAGGCGGTTCTGGTTCTGTGGAGGAAGGAGAAACTGGATCAGTGTGACGTTTTAGTAGTGAGACGTGAAACGTGGGTGAGATCCGGTAGTGTGGTGGTAGGTCCAGGCGGTAGGTGACGGGATTTATCTGAGAGTGGATGGTGAACGGCCCTATGTAGCGGGGACTCAGCTTTTTGCAGGGCAGTCGGAGGCGGATATCCCGAGTGGAGAGCCAAACCTTGTCTCCAGGTAGATAGACGGGATTAGGCGATCTGCGTCGGTTAGCGGTCTCTGTATGTCTCCGAACTGCCCGCTGGAGATGGACGTGAGCTGAGTCCCACACCCTCTCGCTCTCCTGGAACCAGTGATCTACCGCGGGCACTTCAGAGACTTCTCCTGACCAGGGAAACAGCGGTGGCTGATAGCCTAAAACACATTGAAAAGGGGTTAAGCCTGTAGTGGTTTGGCGAAGGGAGTTTTGGGCATACTCAGCCCACAGCAGATACCGGCTCCAGGTATCCTGGTGTTGGGAGCAGTAAGTACGGAGGTACCGTGAGATCTCTTGAATCTTCCGCTCGGTCTGGCCGTTGGTCTGAGGGTGATATCCAGAAGATAAACTGACGGATGTTCCGAGGAGTTGGAAGAACGCTCGCCAGACCCTGGAGACAAACTGGGGTCCTCTATCCGAGACAATGTCCTCTGGAGTGCCATAATTCCGGAACACGTTGGTGAAGAGGGCTTCGGCGGTCTCGAACGCTGTGGGAAGACCCTTTAATGGGATTAGTTTGCAGAATTTAGAAAAACGATCAACAACAACTAGAATGGTAGTGTACCCCCCTGAGGGGGGAAGGTCAGTGGCGAAATCCACCCCTAGATGGGTCCAGGGTCGGCGAGGAATGGGTAGTGGTTGTAATTTTCCCACGGGAAGTTGCCGAGGTGTGGTGGTAACGGCGCAGACCGAGCATCCGAGAATGTACCGGGTAACGTCACGAGCCATGTTAGGCCACCAGTACTTCTGCTGGATGAGCGAGAGGGTTCGCCTGCTGCCAGGGTGTCCTGAGCCAGGTGACGTGTGCGTACTTTCCAGTAGGGGGAGTCGCTGGTTGGTGGGCACGTACATTAGACCCGTGGGTACCTCCGGAGGTGCAGGCTCCTCGAGGGTGGCGGCTCGAATTTCCTCGTCGATCTGCCAGAGGATAGGTGCGAGGAAAACGGAGGGTGGTAGAATTGAATCAGGCTTTTCGGTGTCTGGATCTGGTGAGTACATACGGGACAGAGCATCTGCTTTAGTGTTCTTGTGACCGGGTTGATATGTGATCTGGAAATTAAAGCGAGCAAAGAAGAGTGACCACCGAGCCTGACGAGCATTGAGTCTCTTGGCATTCTGCAGATATTGGAGATTTTTGTGGTCGGTGACAACAGTGAATGGGAACTGAGCTCCCTCTAGCCAGTGCCGCCACTCCTCAAGGGCGAGTTTAATGGCCAACAACTCACGGTCTCCGATTCCATAATTGCATTCGGCAGGAGAGAGTTTCTTAGAGAAGTACGCACACGGATGGAGTGAGCAAGGTTCACCAGACCTTTGAGACAACACGGCTCCAATGCCGTGATTGGCCGCATCAACCTCTACGACGAACGGCTTGGACGGGTCAGGATGTCGAAGAATGGGTGCCGAGGTGAAGAGGTGTTTAAGATGGCTGAAGGCCTCTCGAGCTTGGGGTGTCCAGCGCAGCCGGCGCTGACCTCCTTTTAGAAGGGATGTTAGAGGAGCCGAGTGCAGGCTGTAGTTCTTGATAAAGCGCCGATAGAAATTGGCAAAGCCAAGGAAACGTTGGAGTTCTTTCACCGTTGTGGGCTCCGCCCAGTTGGCCACAGCATCTACCTTGGCTGACTCCATCTGAACTCCCTCCGCAGAGATCACGTATCCGAGGAAGGAGACGGTAGTGCAGTGAAACTCACACTTCTCAGCTTTTAGGTAGAGGTGGTGGTCTCGAAGTCGTTGTAAGACGTGGCGGACATGGGTTTGGTGTTCTTCTATGTTCCGGGAGTAGATCAGGATATCGTCTATGTAGACAATGACGAATTGGTGGAGATAATCACGGAATATTTCGTTCATGAAACTCTGGAAGATGGATGGACTGTTAGCAAGCCCATAGGGCATAACCTGATATTCGTAGTGCCCGGCAGGGGTGATGAAGGCAGTCTTCCACTCGTCTCCCTCTCGGATACGGATCAGATTGTAGGCACTGCGGAGGTCGAGTTTGGTGAACACCTTGGCTTCCCGCAGTTCCTCCAGAGCCGCCGGAACGAGTGGTAACGGGTAGGCGAACTTGACGGTGGCGTCATTTAGCACTCGGTAGTCGATGCATGGTCGAAGTCCGCCATCCTTTTTGGGGACGAAGAAGAAACTGGATGCAGCTGGAGATGTGGACGGCCTGATGAACCCCTGATCGAGAGCCTCCTGAATGTATTCCTCCATTGCCACCTGCTCAGGACGGGAGAGTGGATATATTTTCCCATGAGGTAGCTTGGCACCTGGCAGCAGGTCGATACAACAGTCCCAGGGCCGGTGTGGTGGTAATCGGGTGGCTTGTTCCTTGCTGAACACATCGGAGTAGGAGGAGTAAAGGGCAGGTCTACCCATGGAGGTGGAGTGCAATTGAAGGTGCGGCGGCGCAGACTGTGAATTCTGAACTGGTGGATGGTGAATGTGACTCTGGCATCTCGGGTCCCACGCCTGGATCTCCCCTGTGCTCCAGTTGATTTGTGGGTTATGTTGGGCCAGCCACGGCCTACCCAGGACGACGTCAACAGTAGCGCGAGGAAGTACGAGGAGGGCCAGTCGTTCCCGATGTCCGTGGGGCAGAACGAGCTCCAGCTCGTGTGTCCTTTTAGTTATTTTGCCACCGCCCAATGGTGATCCTTGGATGGTAGTGATACGGTAAGTGGTCTCGTTCTGGACGATGGGTATACGGTGCTTGGTTACGAAGTGAGAAGAGACGAAGTTGCTTGCGGCTCCGGAATCCACCAGGACATGGATGGAAAGATTGTGTGAGTTAATTGTGATCTGGGCTCTGATATGAGGTATGTGAGATACAGATGGGGTAATGGAAACTGTACTCACCATTGGGCGAGGCGGACGGACCGGGCAGGCGTGGATCAGGTGAGTGGCCTCGCCACAGTATAAACATAGCCGCTGCTGAATGCGGCGTCTCCGTTCAGAGGCATCTAGGCGGTAGGAGTCGGTGTTCATGGGTTCCTCCTGGTCTCGTTGGGGCGAGGGCGTTCTGGCTGATGGAGAGATGGTATATGAGGCCGGGGAGGCACAGGCCGAGAGGTGTTGAGCAACATTTATAGTTTTTCTGATGAACGTCTCGAGATTGACATTATCGTCGTAAATGACCATTTGCTTTCTGATCTGGGGCTTTAAACCTTTACGGTATGCAGCTAGCAGGGCAGTTTGGTTCCAACCACTGGTGGCGGCTAATGTCCGGAAACGGAGAGTGTAGTCATGTATTTCCGTGGCTCCCTGGCGGAGATTTAAGAGTTCATCATGGGTTGAAAGAGGAGTTAGTGCCACCCCGAACACTTCCTGGAGGTGGGTGACGAAGGCGTCGAATGAGGATAGAACCGGACTCTGGGAGTTCCAAAGGGCCTCTGCCCATTGTAGCGCTCGTCCGGTGAGGAGAGAGATCATAAAGGCGACTTTGGTGGCCTCATTGGGGAATTTACTGGTATTTGCGTTGATGAACAGTGAGCACTGCAGAATAAACCCACCGCAGCCACTCGGTTCACCCGCATAGCACGCGGGACGTGCAAGGGGCGTGCTGTTGGTGGTGGTAGCACTAGTTTCGGTGGGTGGTGAAACTGACTGTAATACTTGGCGGAGAGCAGTCACCATTTCGGTGAACGGGTCCGAAGCCGCTCCCTGAGCAGCAGCGTTAACATCCATGGGAGATATGAAGTTCTATTTTTCCGGGCTGGAATCCTGTCACATCCACACAAGGAGAGGAGAAGACGGGTAAGTACTTTCGTGAAGTTTTATTAACATAGGATTTCAACAGAGCAGGTAAGTGTGGTCACAGACGGTGAATCTTCAAGCACTGATCAATAGGTGAGTTCAAGCACAAAGCTAGGCCTGACAACAAAGAGTCACTTCCCTTAATCGCTGTAACTGAATCTCCACAGAGTCACAATGCGGTCCACAAGAAGCAGGCAGAAGATCCACAAAGAGCGTCCATGTAAGCTTGATTCCAGCCGGTGAGTGAATGAGTGAGGTGAGTATTTAAAGGTGTGGTGATTGCTGGTGCAGGTGCAGGTGATCAGTATTCAGGTGACGGTTCACGTGAGCGGTGCATGGGAGATTGAGTGGATGGTGACTGGCAATGGTGACTGGGGCTAAGGGAACGAGCTGAGGGTGTGACACTATAAAAACCTTTTTTTCAAAAATAATATATGGTGTCTGAATAATTTTTGGTTTGACTGTGCACTCATTCTTGTTAAATCTAAGAAGTAATTCAGTCGAGCAGTGAGTGATTTTTTTTTTTTTCTTGTATTAACATTAAGCAGCTAGTAGCTAAATTAGGCGCGGTCACTTTAAAAGAACGCATCCAATATAATACACATCCGATTATTTTCTCAACTGTTTACTTTCACATAACCAACAGTTTTTTCGAACATACTTTCCAAGACGGGTATTTTGACATATTTTGTATGTTTTTGTCGGCAAGAGCAAAAAGATGCAAATTCTGTGTTCAATTGTTTTGAAACGCCTTTCTCTGAGTGAGCCCTAAACACCAGAACACCGCGGGTGCTGAATTGGGCTTTTTCACATCCTTTTCTGTTTGTTAAAACTGTGATTCATATTTTTTCATTCAGGTGCAGGAGGAAGTTCGAGGAGAACTTCGCAAAGTAGAGCTGGGTTCAGTGTTGCGGTTTGTGAGATGCGGCTCTCTCCGTGTGCGCACCGAACACAGTGTGCGAGTTGAGCTTTTCAGGCTTAAAAACACATGAAAATGATAATCTTTCGTGATGACACGCAGCAGTGGCCTGTCAACTGTCCTGATCGTCTTTTTAGGCTAGCCTCAGCCAGACGGTTGAGATTGCCGGGGCCCCCCACTCATCCGTGGGCCCCTATAATCGTCACCACCTTTCACCCCACTTGCGACGGCCCTGGTACCCTGGTACCTAACATTCTTTAGAGTTTAGCTCCAATCTGTTCCAAATGCACCTGTCTGGAATATTCAATCTGTATTTGATTAGAAATGAAAACTTTTTGGAAAAAAAGTACATTCTGTGAACGTAGTATGAAAGTGTGTAGAGTAAAATATATCATGTGACCTACAGAGTCAGCTTTTCTCTTTATAGCAATTCACAACTGCTATCCAGTGGCCTAGTGAGATAGTAAAGCAACCAGATGTGCACTTCATATTCAGGTATAGAGCTAGTAATCCTCAGGACCTTAATGTTATTGTACTGTATGTTTATGTGTGATTCTGTTTCAGATTTGTAGGTTGCCTTTTTAAAATCTGGCAAAGGGCAGCAGATGAATATTAGCCAATGGGGCTGACTCTGGCTAATTTACATTATTCTACTGTTGATTATTTAGTACTGTTCCAAGTCAGTAAGTAAATAAATAAACATTGTCTGGTAGTACTGGGCGGTATACCGGTTCATACCAAAAAACGCTGTATATTTTTGTTACGATATAAATTTTTTATATACCACCATACCGATGTTTTTAATTACTCAACGTTTGGAACGAGCATTATGCTGCGCCGCTGCCGCGCGGCACTATTTCTGACGGACGTGATATACATTTTTGGTCAAACCACTCATCACTATTATCTGGTTCAAATTGTGCTTCTTCAAAGCCTGATAAAATAAAAGTTTAATTTTAGCATTTTATTGAGACATGCAATTTTTTGCATTTATAAGGGACATGCAATTTTAAAACAGAATATATTTTCATAATTACAAAATATATATATATATATATATGTGTGTGTGTGTAAATATATATAAATGAAATAATGAATATAACTATATAACTAATAACATGGTTTGGGGGCTGAAAGAGAACTGCCTGTTTCCAAGTAGACTGCAAGAACACCACTTGTGGCCAACACTCGACAAGGTCAACAAAACCTAAAAGAAGCATACCTCAGTCCGGAACACCTGTGAAACGGATCGGTTTTGCCTCATCCCCTATAAAGCTCAAATGAAGCCCCCCGGACTCCGACTAGCTTGGTCATACAGATGACACACTGTCACTCTGGGATTACATGGAGATAAAACACTGCTCCCTCAAATCTCTGGGGCTCTCCCACAATTTTCACAAGTACTCTTTTCAGGAAGAGCAAAATAGTGAATCACTTCAATGCAGCTACAGAAAAAAAAAAAACATGTGATGAAAGCGCAAAAACAACCTGGACGAAGGTGCAGAGGCAGATAGGACAGGCACTGGGTAGGAAACAGGCTTCCAAGATTTGAGCTCATGGCTTCAAAGGACACGCAGTGCAGCACAGAAAGAACACAGCAGGACCAATCTTAGGCTAGAACAAAAAGAGCCGCACTCCTACAGTGCCAATTCATTTCTCCTTATGAAACTGTTTAAGTTGGAGGGCTTTTCTTCTGGGAGGCTCTCAGCCAGAAGAGCCTGGCGCTATATTAATTTCATCCCTTTACCTTTTGCAACCCGGAGACCTCTGACCTGCCTTACCTGTATAAATAGAAAGAACTAATTTACTAGCGAGAAAGCGCTAAGGGGCAAACATGTCCTGGGTAATGAAGTGTTCAGCTTGTGCATGATTAACCAGCTGGTGGGGGTGGGGCAGAAACCACAGGCCATGAAATAAGGGGTAAAATTGATTAGCAATTTTCATTTACACAGCTAAACAAAAGCTGCTTTGCATATCAGCCTGGTTAGTTTATGCTGAAAATACTGTGAGTGAAGCTAAGCTAACAGATCTAACTTTTTAGGGTTATGCTCCTGAATGTAGCGAAAAATAACAAATACAGGAGCTATTTTAAAAGAGGTGGTCATGCAGGCACACTGTACCAGGTGCAATGCTTTCTGTTAGTGGTCCAGTTCTAAATCTAGACCGGTGAACAACATGCCCAGAATGTTAAAGACACAATATCATTTGATCCTCTTATTGTTGCACAGCAATTGTGCACCACTTTCAAAGGCTATTTCAGTAATCATTGAGATGCTTTTTGATTATGCAAATCTCTCTAGGTCAATGCATTAAATATGAAAGCAAGCTTTACATTTTTGTTAAATGGTTCGTGTTAAATTCCCTAGAATGACCATATGCTTCCATTTTAAATACATAAGTACACAGTTCGATTTTACAGATGCTGCTGTTAATAAGCATCAACAAAACATTTCACAAAACACTTCTTTAGAAACATTTTCAATGACTTTGCCATCTACAAGTACTGTATACATACACAGTTACCTGACAAGTAACCACAAAACTAATGAGTAAAATTAAAGCACCACATTAGCAGTTTAAGTTTTACTCCTTTTTTTGTGACGACTGTGTGTTTGCCTGTGGTCTGGTCATCTTCTCATAGAGAATCAACTATGATAGCTTCATTCAGACGTTCATTTTACCGCCTTCCTCTTATACTGAATCTCTCACTGAATATATTAATGTTATGAGTACTGCAACTGCATTATGATATATGATACTTTTAAGTAAGATTTTACATAACCAGTCCATCATAATATCAGAATTGTGTATCATACACACCAAAATACAATGAATATACATATTGGTTGCATATGGTAGTATTAAACTACAGTTCAAGTATGGATAAATCTTTTTTTTTTTTTAGAAATTAATACTTTTATTCAGCAAGGATGCATTTAAATTCATCAAACATGACAGCAATGACATGTATGTAGAAAAAAAGATTCCTTTTTCAAATGCTGTGAGGAACATTCCATTTGCATTTTGATTTCTCAAAAGAATACAGATCCACTACCTCATTCTTTCATAAATCCTAGTCCAGAAACAGCTTCCACTTATTCAGCTTTTCCCTATAAATGCAGTGTATAATGTTAAAGTTGGCTCTGCACATGAAAAAGTAGGGCCTCGCAGCACCTGACAAATAGTAAATGCAGCAGAAAAAAAACTTCTATCCAATACACTGTACACAATTCCAAATTTAATTTTCTGCAAGATTACACACAATAATTACTAGCTTTATAAACCCCATAACTAATGGCTTCCAATTAGAGGATCTATAGGTATCGATCTGTCAAGAATTTGAGAGTAGCTTTAACACAAAGCTCTTAGTCTTAAAGAAAACACTGGAGCCATCCACCAAGAATGAGGTGAGAGAATATCGAAAGGAATGACCGGTCTGATGGGTCTTTTTATTTTTTCTTACAAGTAACATTAAGACTGCAGATGCCCAAAGCAACAACACAATTAATTCATCTCATTTCACCGTTGTTTAGATCGCTTGAGACTCTTTATGAATGCTAGACCAGGAGTATTTCTCCACGGCCTTCAGATTTATGGCATCTATCTACCACATTGTTTCACTTGCTTGTTAATTATTCAAAAGGTGAAGGATACTTCAGAGTGTGGCCTCCACTAATAAACCATAGAAGATTAATTTCCTGCAGGAAGCCACATTTCAAACTGGCCTCACACAAGGCTGAAAGTTACAAACACCATCACACCTTAACAGCACAACATACTCTGGACTAAAAATGCCTTCCCTGATTATCTAGATTCAAAAATTACCTGAAAACATCAAACTAAAAGATAAAAGACATAATAATTTGGGATTAAAAGGTCAATACAAAATATATGCACATCTCACATATTAAATAATACCTTAGTAACTTACTTAGACAGGATTATCTCGGCCGTGGCGTTCATGGCAGTGTGTGTAATACACAATTCTTAATTCAGATTGTTAATCCTCAGGATTTACAATCTAAATACCTCTTTTCAAGATAATGAATTGACGCATATGCGAACAAGTAACCGCATGTAATGTGGATCCCCAACTTCATAGGGAATCAGAAGACAGTGTTCAGAAATTAATGCACAGGCTACTCTGGCAACTCCAGAGTCAAATCCTGCTGAACTAAAAGTGACATGCTGTGTACCATGCCCCAGAATACATTGGGAAGAGGGTGAGCTTGTAAACTTGACGGATACATTATGACAGTGGAATACTAATCAGAAGATCATCTTTGCTCAAAGTCTACAGGATTTTCGGAGGCCTTTTGCACTGCAAAGCAAACCAAGGATTAGCAGTCAATAGATCTTTTACAGGAACAGTGTGTAAACTCAAGACTTTAACCATATTAAACATTTTATATGCATCTTTTCATATATAATATACAGTATACATGTAGTATGGTTCAAAAGTTTGAAAAAAGTATCTTATGCTCACTAAGGCTGCCTTTGTTTGATCAAAAATACAATAAAAACATTACTATTGTGAAACATTTTATTTCTACTTTAATATATTTCAAAATAAAATTTCTTCCTGCGATGGCAAAGCTGAATTTTCAAATATTATTTCAGAAATAAAAAGTGTACAAAACTACACAATACTGCCAATTCTAACACTACTGGAAAGGCAAAATGTTACGGCTTATACGCCATAAATACCTTATATTTAAATTCTATATATTTTGCCTAAAAGTAAAAAAATATATATTTAAAAATGTGAATTTATGCATCACAACATTATAATCAACCCAATGAAACTGTGATATTCAGTTAGCATTTGTTAAACATTTTGTAAGTCTGCCCAATTACAAAGAAATGAAGGGTCTGTCATTTTTATGATAGGTTTAATTTAATGGATAGAGACAGAATACCAAACAAAAAATCCAGAAAATCACATTATATAAAGGTTCGAGATTGATTTGCATTTCAGTGAGTGAAAAAGGTATTTGATCTCCTATCAACCAGCAAGAATTCTGGCTCCCAAAGATTGGTTATGTGCCCATGTGGAACACAGATTAGTCCTGTCTCTTTAAGAAGTTACTCCTAATATCAGTTTGTTAGGTGTTAAAAAGACACCTGTCCACACAATCTGTATCTACCAAGATTGTAGATCTGCACGAGGCTAGAATGAGCTACAACACCATCAGCAAGAAGCTTGGTGAGAAGGAAATAACTGTTGGTGCAATTATTCGGAAATGGAAGAAATAAATAGAAAACAACCATCAATCAGCCTTGGGTCTGGAGCTCCGTGCAAGATCTCGCCTCATGGGGTAAGGATGATAATGAGAAAGGTGAGGGATCAGCCCTTGAACTACACGAAAGGAACTCGTTAATGATCTTAAGGCAGTTGGGACCACAGTCACCTAGTAAAACATTGGTAACACACTACGCCAGAATGGACTGAAATCCTGCAGTGCCCGTAAAAAGTCCTCCTGCTCAAGAAGGCACATGTACAAGCCTGTTTAAAGTTTGTCAATGAACATCTAAATGATTCAGAGAAGGCTTGGGAGAACATGCTGTGGTCAGATGAGACCAAATTTGAGCTCTTTGGCATTAACTCAACTAGCCATGTTTGGAGGGAGAGAAATGCTGACAATGACCCCAAGAACACCATCCCTACAGTCAAGCACGGAGGAGACAACATTATGCTTTGGGGCTGTTTTTCTGCTAAAGGGACAAGAAAAAACTCACCACATTGAGGTGAAAGTGGACGGGGCCATGTAGTGTAAAAACCTTGGATGAGAACCTCCTTTCCTTAGCCAGAACACTGAAGATGGGTCATTGCTTGGGTCAAGTCTTCAATGATTACAATGACTCAAAACATTCCACCAAAGCAACAAAGGAGTGGCTCAAGAAGTAGCCCATTAAGTTTATGGAGTGGCCTAGCCAGTCTCCAGACCTCAATCCTATAGAAAATCTGTGGAGGGAGCTGAAAGTTTGAGTTATCAAACAACAGCCAAGAAACCTTAAGGATTTAGAGAGAATATGTAAACAAGAGTGGATCAAAATTGATCCTAAGATGTGTGCAAACCTGGTGACCAACTACAAAAAACAACTTACCTCTGTGCTTGCAAACAAGGGTTTATGCACCAATGCTAAGTCAATGCTTGGGGATCAAACTGATGGTACCGATATATTGTGCATCCCAAGCAAATACCTGTACATCTGCACAACAATTACCTTTTTTCACTGCTTTCCATTTCTGACATTCACAACCATGACTGCTAGATAATACAAAAAAAAAGGCCGGTATACAGACAGTGCATCTGTAGTTTTCATTGCAAACATTCAGCGATGCTGTGTCAGTCATCACTGGTGTGGGTATTAATAGACGATCCACATTCAGAAAGCTCCGGGTATCAATTAGGGAGTGATGCATACACAGCAAACAGGGTGCAAGTGATCAGAAAAGCCTCTTTAGCTGGTGTCAAACTTTCCATATTGGTAAGTATGTGGGAATTATTGACTGGCTGACCTGGATTGGCTTGCAAAGCAGTCACAGAAATACAACAAGATCCCTCGTGCTCTACATAAATACAGTGGGATTGATACAAACGCTCATTTGCATTTCTGTATTGTGTCTTCAAACTCACAGCCATGATTTCCAAGACACATAATTTTAAGCGATACTTCCAGTGTTTACAAATGAAATCATGGCCTACAAGCAGGTAGTCCTTGTACGAACGTAACCCAGTGTTGTTTGTCCTATTATAACACGGCATAAAACAACTGAATCATGACAGGCTACAATATTGTGATAAGTGCTTCAGTTCGCAGTGAAACAGAGATTACCCGGCTTTGTACTACAACGGAGCGTAAGCTTCACAGAACAAGTTTGGCAGGCTTTTTCAGAGACATAAGGCATTTTATGTTTCCCCTAATCCCCTGTCAAAAGCATTAAGCATTTAAAGAACCAAGCGCCACATATCCAGAACCACCGTGGCTCAGTCCAGCTTGGCGGGTCAACACAGAGCAGCAGGTCTCCCATGCACCCCGCTGTCCCTCCCCATCAGAGGTGTGCCTTACTTACGCTGGATCCTGGCTTCCCTCAAAGAGTTCTCTGGTGCAGTTTTTCAAGGACAAGGACGTCTGCCCGCCGGCTGCCTCTCGCTTTTCCTCCCCTTTCCCAGTGCAGCGACCACAAACACACACAAAAAAGCCTGCTTGCTTTCCCTCAGCTAGCCTGAATCAGGGGCTGTGTGTTTCTCTCAAAATCATTAAGCAGGACCCTAGCTTGGCAAGTGAGGGTTAGAAAGAGGAGGGAGGAAAGAGAGAGAGCAAGAGAAGGAGAGAGAGAGAAAAGAGGCTGCTGGGCAAGCTGACCGGCTCGTTCCCTCTCGCTTGTGTACTAGTACACAGCGCCGGCTGATCTCCTATTGCAAGCCGGCAGAAAAGAGCTGCTTTACTGAAAAGCAGAAGCATCACATTTCAAGGAAGTGGGAGCCTGGATCTCCGGACTAGGGAGCTAACTGTCACCAGCCAGGAGCCTCTGGGATCTGTGGTCCCTGATGTATGCCTGTCTCACGTGAAAAATGTTGATTGTTAAACCTCCCCAAAACCAGACTTCTATAAACAAACAAACAGCTATTTCAAGAGGGTTCACATTTCTGGAAATACACTCAAGCGCTTTCTGCTCACTTCTCAATACGATATGAGCCGAGACCATTGGAACTCTCGAATTAAACAGCAGCATACTGTAGGATGACACCTGGCTGTGTTTGAGTAATATCTGCATCTACTGCTACAAAATGCATTTAAGCTTGCAACGCATTTAAAACCTGGGCTGTTGGAGAAAAACAGTGCATATACTTTGACATTTAAAAGCTAATTCTGTCATCATTTATTCATCCCTGTGGTAGCAAACCTGTATGACTATCTTGCTACTGTAGAACATAAAAGGAGATGTTCTGAAGCATGTTCATGCTGTTCTTTCCATTCAGCAAAAACTTACAGTTAGCAGAGGCTGCAAAGGCTGTGCATCACAACACATAAAGTTAAAAATTAAATTTTGTGTGCAAACATTAAATTGATTTGAGAGATAATGCAGAATATCACAGCTGATGTTTCTCAGAAGTCTGTATGGCATCAATATATTTGGAATATAGTGCAGGAGTCAAATTGGCAACTATATGCAAAAGCCTCTAAGTATGTCTGACGTTTTTCTTTAAAATAAGCATTTCTTTCTAGCTACTACTGTATGTATAGATTTCTATGCAAGTACCAAGTACTGAATGGGTTGATGCTGGGATTTAGCGCATTTGAAGTGAAAGTAGGCCTACTTGATGAACATATTCTGAGTGGAGAGCATTCACTCATTTTCTCATTATCATTATTACATTTTTTACCAAGATGGCTTTTAGAGGCTTTTGTATTGGAATTTTATTTTGTATTGTATCTTTTTTATATATATATATATATATATATATATATATATATATATATATATATATATATATATATAACCTTTATTAAGTATACCTGTTCAATTGCTTGGTAACACAAATTGCTAATCAGCCAATCACATGGCAGCAACTCAATGCATTTAGGCATGTAGATGTGGTGAAGACAACTTGCTAAAGTTCAAAGCGAGCATCAGAATGGGGAAGAAATGGGATTTAAATGACTTTGAACATGGAATGGTTGTTTGTGCCAGACGGACCAAAATCTCTAAAGGAATGTTTCCAGCACCTTGTTGAATCTATGCCACGAAGAATTAAAAGGTAGTTCTGAAGGCAAAAGGGGGTCCAACCCGGTACTAGCAAGGTGTACCTAATAAAGTGGCCAGTGTGTGTATGTGTGTGTGTGTGTGTGTGTGTGTGTGTATAGATATAGAGCTATTGAGAGTGACTCCTCACTCTCAATAGCTCTATAAATGAAGCATACAGACTTTAGAGCCACATCAAAGGTTTCGATGAAAATGCTCAATATACAATATATATACAGACAAACACAAAAATAATTGTGACCCAAAACAGACGTGGTAGCTTAAGCTGGTTAAAAAAACAACCTAGTCTCAGGAGAAAACATATTTATTTTACAAATTGTCAGTTTCATATGAATTTGTAGGTCGTGGTAGAGATTTTGCACTATCGTCTCTTTCAGGGATTCACTCAAAACAAGTTACTGTAAACTATTTGAGCACAAAAAGCAACAAAAAATGGTATATGTATGCACTGTCTCAGAGACGGTTTGAGTACAAAGTGCAAGATTAATGAATGTCCTTTCTGGCGGTTTATATGTCTTGTACGTTCAAATACTGACACTTTTGTGTCTGAATGCCCATCTTTGTGAGTATGCTAATTAGGCCTTACCCTAATAGTCGACCAGAAGAGGCTTGATTGACCAAATATTTTATTAGTCGCTTAGTCGCAGAAAAAAAAAAACTTGAACTTGAATATGAAACTCAGTGTACATCTTTGCCTTACAGAAATTAAAAATATATCTATAGAGAGTGAAATGTCTATTTCCAAATGAACCAATTCGAATGGAATACAAATTCTCAGATTATGTAATCCGTATGAAGCCTGCATACAGGCGCATCCACTGCTGAGGAGATGACAAGTCAGTGTCGCTGACTTCATCTCTAAGCCGAAAACAAAGAAAGCTATAGTTTATCAAATTATTAAAATGTTAATGGAGTCTCCTTACTGTTTTTCCTGACCCATTCATAATCATTACTTCTGCCAGTGCACTGTGGCCAGCTTTATGCGTGTGCTTGAGCACTTATTAGGCTATGTAGGCAATTAAAAGCTCATTATCATGATTTAAATGGTTTGTTAATAAACAAGCGATTAGTCAACTTACACTTAAAATGAACGACTACTAGTCGACCAAAATACAATTTAAGTAGTATTTCTTATTTTCAGTGCTTAAAGTCTTTCATGTAGGTCTATTTTAGTTTTTGTTCTATTGTAGTCAGTCCCATTGCTTGAAATTAGTTTCTTTGTTCTTATTTTAACACTGACTGGCACTGACTGGCAAAACATATTTTAATAGATATTGTTACTTTGAAATAAAATCACTCAAATCAACATATAAGAATCTGGTCAAATCGCCTACCCCTATGAATTTGCATAACTTGATCTGTGTAAAAATTACAAGCTCCACCCCAAACCCAACACTCAGTGAGGCGTTAGTAGATTAAACAAGGATGTTCAAGTGAGTTTGTTCAAATTCACCACCAGTTTGCCAGAGCATAAAGTAACAGTGTTGTGTCAAGCACCATCACACGATGGAATGACAGCAAAATAACAACAGAATAATTTAACTGTACATAAACAAAATAATGTCAGTTGTCTAAGTATTATCTTAATTTTAAAAGTTTATTAACAATCAGTCATCACACACCTGCAGGCTATTAGTGTGTAGGAGAAAAAGACTATAAAAGACCAAACACCAAAATACAAAAGTATCAAAAACTGTTTATTATTGACAATGTTTCGGGCTCATGACCTTCATCAGTTATATTCAAACATACAGTTGCACCCTCAATCAGATTAAAACTTCAATAATAAACAGTTTTTTATACTTTTGCAAGTATTGGTAGTTCTCCTAAGCACCTATCTATTGCCTGCAGGGGTGCAATGATTGATTGTTAATGGACTTCCTTAATTTATAAAAGTTTAAAATATTTATATATATATATATATATATATATTTAATATATTAATATTCATATATATTATTATTAATATTATATATATTTAATAGTTACACTTTATGAGGCATAAGCGGTGTGCACATATTTTTTAACTATCGGTATGGTCTACAAATCTCTAGGTGCAATAGAAATTTGTGGAATACAGAGGGCAAAATTGAGACTAGTTACAAATATGCAAGTACATTTTACAAGCTGAGTGCTGATTGCCAATTGTTGGCACAGCTTTTCATATCTCAAAAAATACACAACTATTCCTACAAGGCCCTATGGGGGCTCTGCAAAATACAGTACCTTAGAGGTACAGTGATAGCCCACATACTGAGTGTTGGTGAAGTGGGATCAGGCCCCTTTGTAAATAAACAGATATCAACAGGGACATATGAGGCATCAGATCAGCTCGAGATGTGTTACTGATTTATATTGGCTGAAACTGCAGCTCTCGGCTCATGTTATATCCTGGTGGGTGTCCCATCAAAAACAATAACACATCCAGCGTGCTTTTCGCCTGACACACTACCATGTGCTCGCTAGAAAAAGTCGCTCTGCCACAGAATTTAGCAATTTCTCAAGCTTACGGAATGAATCGATCTCATGGCGGCCGCGTCGCTGTCTTTCTCCATCTCAATGTTAGCCGACTAAACATTTCAAGGACAAAGCGCTCCACGCGCTACAAATGCGCAGTATTCCCATCGACACGGGCTAAAGTTACGAATACAGGGAGGGTTGACAATCTTGAAATCGCGTGGATCTAATTACATGCGCACTTCGTTCGCAACATCTTTCTGACTTTCTCGAGTTGATGTTGTGGGTGAATTTATTCATCAGAATCTCGCTCGTCACTAAAATGAAACCAAAACGAGAGTGAAATTGAGCACGTGAAGGTGTTCCATGCTTTTATGGCAACCGTATGTCATTTTGATGAGAAGGGGATGATTAAAAGATTCATATGAATATATGTAGGCGTGTTGAAGATAGAAAGCGTCCGTTACCTTGGGTGGCGGGTGTCCAGGTAAGAACTGCTTCTTAAAGAGACAGCGCCTGCTTTTTAAACTCCTGTCCAATCAGCTGCGGCGTACGCTTCACTCGTGCGTCCACCGTCTACAACGGGACGTTTTCATACTGAAGGGTCTTATGGTAATTTTCTGGTTAATATATCTGCTCAGTTTTACAAATAAACACAGATGTGGAGTCAAAGCACTACAGAAAAGCTAGAGAAGCATATATTTTAAAAAATGTATTAAAGGTTGGGTGCACAAGTCTATTGAAGGCACTTTTTTGTTCTTTTTTGTTTCCCCTCATTGTGGCAGTGTAACAGTCCTGACGAATTCAAAACTGGTTGCTTATTCCTGTAGTTACACTGTAGTATTAGGGTTTGTTTGTTTGTTTGTTTTACTTTATTTTTTACTTCAGAAATGTAACAAACGTAGTACTGTAGGTTAAGGGTATTGTTCATCTCTTGTATATCATGAAAAAGCAACATATTTGGCCATAATTTGACATACAGCATTTTCCATACTATATAGTAGTGGACATCTTTCAGATTGTTTTTAAATGGTTGTGGAACATTTTTATATTGTATAAAAACAAGGGATTTTTTTGTTGTTGTTGCAATTATCAGGTATATGTAAATTAAAAAGAGATTAAGAATCGTATTGCAGTACAATTTTTTCCTATTGCATTTATGAAGATATTTTCAAAGCACAATTTTGGAAAATCTTTACTTAAAGCCTGGATGTATAATGCATTATAAAGGTTAATCTTATAATGTATTATATATTTTCATAAGTAACTGTAACCAAAGTTAAAATGCTTAACAATGTTATCAGATTTATTGTTACATCCGAAACGTCTAGTCATGTTATTTAATGAAATATACTTTCTAAAAGTGAAAGAATGCTTTACATTTAACATTTAAGAATGTTACAGTATGCAAAAAATGTGGTTACAATTGTTCATAAGATCATATAATGCATTGCTAGGGATAATTAATGCATTAAAAATAGTTTCATAATGCATTATATATAAAGTATTATTAACTTTTTTTCTTTTTAGCAACCCTGGAAATCTGAATGACACAGTACCAGTGTGAAGAGTTGAAAGAGATCGTTCCCCAATTAAAGAGAACAATCAATCAGCTCCAAGACACAAACAGAGGACTAACATGCAACCAAATCCCCAAATCCTGCTGATGCAGAGGAAAAGTTTCATATCTCAGATGCAGCTTGCCCCTGTAACTTCCACTGCACATTTCAAAAGAGAACAAGATGCCAAAGGTCACATCCCAACCTCAGTCTCCAATGCTCATAGGAACGCTAGGGTAATAATAAGCAAGAGACATTGTGTAACAATGCTTCATTGCTGCCATACTGGCCATGCAGTTATTTCGATACAGTGCAGGGACAGAGAGTGGGGAGAGGAGAGGCAGGCAACAGCAGACTGACGCCAGCATGAGATGACGGATATAGCTCAGATGTATTGTTTTGGATCGTGCGCGGGACTGGAGGTGAGAGTAGCCTGAGTGTTACCGACCCGGTCTGTCCATCCCTCAAGTGTCCCGGCATGTATTTCTCCCCTGGGGGGAAACGCAAACCTCCCTCTGAACCCCAGGATTAACAGCCCTCGTATTTTTTGCCCCCTTAAACCGTGTCTCTTCAGTCACATGGCATCCGTGTGGTCTTTGTTTATGCAGTAATGATATCGTCTGCAATATCACTTGTGCTAGACCAGGTTATTTATGTCCCCACACTAATAATTCAGTTGGTCGGAATAAATGTATTTCAATGACCTAAACCATGAATCTTAATCCAATAATATGCCTCTGATTGAATTTATGACGTATTTATTAAACTTAAGACTAATTAGTTCTGGGCCATAAATTCTGTATATCACTCAGGTGACTAGTCTTCAATGCTGACTGAGTCAGTGTCTCCAAAGTATCGTCCTTTAATTAATTTAGAAATAATAGCGTCCTCATGCATGTACTGGAAAGTCATTTTGCTGTGGTGTTTTGCAAGATAAATAATTTTACATGAAAAAAAAATACAAAAGGTATAACCCACATTTTTGATTTCAGACATTTACAGACAATTAAAAGGTTTTTAGCTGTGACTTAGGATTTATTTAGGACTTTTATTAGTGTAACCCAAAGAATTCAAGATGATTCGGTCATATCAAATTATATTTCTGACTTAAATAAAGACAGTTAATTTACACATTATCAAATTAAACATTTTAGGTTCTTTGATCAAATATAACTATAATATAATAAATAGGAATATAACTTTTTACAGAGTATTTTGCTCTCTTTTTGCATGCATCACTTGTTTGTACCTTAACTGCATGTACTATGTTTGTAAAACTAATTAAAATATAATTTTATCTAAAAAAAAAAAATAATGCTATTTTGAGTTATTTTGTTCAATATCAACAGGTTAAAAAAAAAAAAAAAAACTGGCTCAGTAAATTGTTAGAAATATCTAAGTTCAGCTAGTTGTTGATAGCCTGCACAGTTAGTCATATACATCAAGGTATTTTAGATTTAATTGACTTAATTTCCCTTAAATCTTACAGACTTGCTGCACAGCTTTTAAAGTGGCAGAACTGAATTTTGAGGATTCCAGTAAGACTCCAGCACCCTGGACAGCACCACATACAAAACAATGCAATACACTGCAAACATTAGCTTTGTCGACATGACACGACATAACACATTCTCAGATCATTGCCTAAAAGAAAACAATAGTCTCTGCAAGATACACATCACACAACAATGAATTATCAGGCAAATATGAGTAGTCAAGCAATGCTTGTCTTATCACTCTCTATTTTTACAAATGTGACCTGATCTCATTGTGTGAAAACAACAATTAATTCTCATCATTTTTTCATGTGTGATTAATTCCACCTTGCAAATTATATATAAAAAAGCATATGATATGGAGGCTAATAATACAGCCATTTGTATTATTATACAGTACATACAGCTGAATGCAGATTAATGAAACTTGCAATGCAGTTATCCTCCTGAATATTTAATCACCTAAAAAGAGAAAGTATTAAACTTGTGCCTTTCAGATTTTATAGGCATATAATTGCTCAAACTAATTATATGATATGAAACCTATAATCTAATATATGCAGATTCACGTACTGGCATTTTAAATCCCTAATTTGTGTATTAAAATAACGGCATCACTTTTTGCACTCTTTTATTCACCATATTTAATATACACCGCATGCATGGCATTGTATATGTGTTTTGCTAAAAAATAGAGTCTCTTTGCTGCCACCTAATGTATATCCATCCCAAAGCTTCTCTTGATCCAAGCTGGAAGCGCCTCATATGGGCACACGCGACAGGGCTTTAAACAAGCACAGGATTGTGGAGATCTGCTCATTTAATCTGCTGCCTATCAGTCTAATCATATCATCAGCATTCTCTCGTGCACAAATACTACAGCGGCCTTTGATCCGATGTGTCTTCTCTCACTGATGCTTCACTTTAATGTTAATTAAATCAAGATTAAAGGCACCTCGGAGATAATTCAACAACGCCAATATAAATCTATAAATCTTTAGGAGCTCTTGTCGTGCTCGCGCTCCTTCGATTAATGCCACATTACACAAAGCTATTGTTTTCTCTCTTTAAGTGACCTATAAATGCAACATTTGTGTAAAGTATAGTATGTCTGGTTAACAGTTTTTGGTTTATATGTTTGCAGCTTCTTAAATTTTGTATAGTATGAAGGTCTTGTGTGTGTGTGTGTGTGTGTGTGTGTGTGTGTGTGAGGGGGGAGAGAGTTCCTCGCTTGTGCGCGTGCGCATTTGAATAAATATTGAGGAGAGCGCGCAGTGTCATAACATTTACTTGTAACGCTTTTCACACTGTATCTCGACTTGATATAATATCCTCATACTTTGCTGCTACAAATTTAAGTCATTTAGAAATCGTTGAATTTGTCAAGTTCAAAGAGTGCTGTTTTACACCCTACTCACCCTGTAGCCTAACGCTAGAAAATGTTAATGATTTGCATACTACGATAATCCAATTCAGTTATTATGGCATCTTCTACCACCACTCTACTCTTAATTCAAAATGGTTAACATACACTAAATATTTTTATTCAAAACTCAAATAGAACACATAGAACTATAAAAGTAACAAATAATTTGCATGTTAATGACTACGACTGAGTCAAATGTGGCCTAATATACTGATATTACTATGATATTTAAACATGTAGATGAAAAGCTTGTTTTATGTTATATTAAATAAGAGAACCTGCTGATTTAGAAGACACCAGCTCTGCCATTTAACATTAAGTTACACTTTATACCTCAAACTTTTTGGTCCTTTAAATAATTTATGTATTTTTGCAAAAAGTCTTGTAATGTCACCACATGATGATAGTGCTAGTGATTTCACCCCATGGCTAATTTCTAATTGGTTGAATTGATGACGTTACAACTCACTCCGTGTTACATCACAGCATCTCTGGTTTCCTCTGATGTAGCCTATAATGCTTTTACATTACATATAATGTATTCATTATTTATAAATTTTAATAAATGTGGCCTGCTAGAGTTGCATTTAATCTAAATGCATTTGATATTATTATTTTGACAAGACAAGAGTGTATCAGTAACTAAGCACTGAGAGTTCATCTATAATCACGTCCAAAACTGTCCTCATGCAGTCGGATTCGCGCGCTTTATCAGTGTGGAGAGCTATGCAGAGGCGCGCGATGAGGGGTGGCCATTGATATGCAAATATAATTAAGTGAAGTTACACATACAGATAAAAGTAACATATGACGCTCGGTATCATCGCAATATATAAACGAAATTATGTTTGGTACTCACATGGTCACTGGGTGTCACTTATGCTGGCGGATAATTGGATGGAGCGCGCGGCGTCTTTTCTTTTCTCTCCTATGTGTAGTCAGTGCAGGTGTCGATCACTATTCAGCTTCAAACGCCACGGCGCCCTTTACGATGCCTTCGGGTTGTTGTGTACACTTGGCTATAAATAGGTAAATTTTAGAAGAAAACGGTTAACAAATGAGAAGGGAAGGCGTAATTTTGCGCAGGAGCTCCCTCTCTCAGCAAGATCTGCTCCCGGAATCTGCTATGTAAATTTCAACAGATTATTAGATGAAATTCTTCAGTATCGGCTCAATTCGTCAATGAATCAAAATAAAGCGGAGAAACACATGTCTGACAGACTGTGTCGGTTGTATGTCTTTTACTTTTTTCTCTCTCTCTCTCTCTTAAGGACCAACATACAATTTCACTACAAATGCTGCAATTATAGAGACAAGAATGGCACAAAGTTTGTTTATATTTTTCACTCTTATTACAAGGACAAAAACTTCATTCAAATTCATTGAATATATCATTCAAATATTTCAAAAATCATCTTAACTGTGAAGTATCGGTGTGTTTCAGATAGGGCAGAAAAAGTTTACCCGCTGTCTGTGAACTGTCAGTGTAACTGAAATTAAACTATTTAAGAAAGAACAACATTTTTATTCTCATTACGCACAGCGATAAAACAACATTGCTAAACAATGTCTTAATGAAAATAAATATATTGAATAGATTTTTGTGTACATTAAACTACAATCAAAGCAACCAGTATTTATCACTAACTTGTTAAAAATCTGTAAGCATCAAATCGAGACGGTCAGCTTTCTTACACCTTACCCTGTCTGCGTATTAATGCCTTTATATTGCCTTTGATATATTGTCGCAGTGCAGGTTGACTGTTTCATATTCATATCTAATCTCATGGCCCATAAACTAATAACATAAAGACGTTTCGAATTAATCCATTCGATGACAAGAGACAGACAAAAGGCAAGCGGATGTTTGCGCCATGATTTATAGAGTTCAACCTATAGGCTATCCTCTTTTTTTTAATCTGTCTGTGTGTGTGTGTGTGTGTGTGTGTAACATGTCCATTTATGCAATACTTCCCTTTTTGGTTAGCTGTTATTGTTCTGTAACCTATGTATATGTGTAAACTAAGCCTCAATTTAAAGACGTTTTCAACTCTTAATTAACATTAAACTTAATTAAAAGTAATTTTGTACAGGAGCATGTTTGGCGAGAGAAGCAAGCGCAGATGAAGAGGCTGCACGTGCCCGTCAGAGAGAGGACATGAGACGCGCTTAGGACAGCGAGGTGCTGCGTTTTCAGATCATTTTGGTATGCAGACAAAAACATTTAAAAAGCTTCTTCTGCATGAAATAATAGCATGCCCGGCTGATACTTTCTTCTCACGTATCTTTTTTTTAACCCGTTGATTTTGCTAATACGAAAAAGAAAATGAACAGTCGGGCGCTTGGAAAACTTTTCAGCAGAGGTTTTTTTTTATTATTATTATTATTTATTTTATTATAATTTTTTTACATAGAAATAAATGCTTTGTTCGTTGAGTGGTCTCACATTGATTTAATGAAAATTCATATTTCAGAGATGTGTGTGCAGTCATGCTTTCAGATGTAGGCCTCCACTAGCCCCTGACTGCTGTCCATGGTCCTGATCTGCTCTCGTTCATTCTTTAGGTGTCTTTATAAGCATACTTCCCAATTATATAATATGCTAAAAGCAACTATGTCAAATGAGCAGGATCATTTAAAACAATGCAAATGCTGAAAATTTGCAGTATGCAGCTAGTGGACAATTTGCTATCCCACGAGGCCACGGGAGCAGAGAAGTCCTCTGATTTGAATGGCTCTTTTAAAGTGTACCTGCTGTACATGTACTTTCCTTGTGGTTAACTGGACTTTTAACAATAGCAGAGTAATTTATTTTTGCAGTTGTTGTTAGTTAGTACGTCATAGGTCAAGGAACATATAGGTCGAAGGTCAATGCCAGAATGCCAGATCTTATATTACACACCTGCATACCATAAAATCACACTTCAGTACTGAATTCTTTGTCTTTCTTTCTTATATTGAAGGATGTTCAAATATGAAATAAGGCTTCAGTTTGTGACTGTATGTCATCACTATTCTCTATTTCCATATTGGACAAATAAAATGGATGTTGTCTTTTTTACAGTTAATTACAGATGCATAATCAAGAAAACATTTAATTGTATTTGTAAATGTTTCTGTATTTCATATTATACCCAACAAAAAGTGTATCAGGCATGGAGACTTCTCAGAGATTCTCTGTACATGGCCTTATGGAGGAATGCTATTTTTGTTTGAACATTTTGTAGCAGCAGAAAATGAAATGAAAGGTGTTAGATATCTAGCTCATCGTTGCGTAATATAAGACACTGCTGAAGCTCACAGCTTGAAAATGGATCGGATTGCTCCGCATTTAGGCATTAATTGATGTGTAACCCCAACCCTGTAGAAACCCGATAGGTTTCCTATTATTACGTAAAGGGAATGCCATTTGCTTTATATCAATTCTCTGATTTCCTCCTCATACATGCACTTATTATGAATTCCTATAGAAGTGAATTCCTATAGAAGAATTGTGTGTGTGACCGTGTAACGGTGTAATATAGATAGATAGGTAGATAGGTAGATAGACTTTCATCCCAAAACCTTTGATGAATAATCTCACATTTGAGACATTTAGTCAGTCCAAACTGTTTGAGGTTAACTGATCAAATTAATATTCTCATCTTATTTTTATTTATTTTTTGTGTCCATTTGTTAATGAGGGATTTGTGGACACACCAGTGTTTTGGTTTGTGGAGTAAAAATTCACGTTAGACAGACAGGCAACTTGATTTGTAATTTTTATTTTTATTGCCAAATTTGAGTTTGTTTAATTAATTGGTTTGGTTAAATATGGAGAACATGATGACCAACCAAAAAACATGATGACCACAAAAACAACACACTCCACATTTGCCCTGTCGTCTCTGTGAAACATCTACATTTGAAGTGTAGTTGGTCCCCTCAGCAGCCTGCATTCAGTTTACTGGACCACCAAACATGCAAGTGCAACTTTTAGCCCAAGAGAGCTGCTAACCATTAGCTCTCTATCCAGATAGCATATATTTAAACAAATTAGTTTTGCCATTAGCAGCAAACACACAGTGATAGCACTGTCTGCCCGCTCTGACAAAATAAAAAATAAGAGTTGTGCAGTCTCTCAATGAGAAGTCCTCGTCACAGCTGGTCTTCCTGACAGCGCTTGTGAATCATCCTTACATATCTTGTTTAAGGTCAGTTCGGAGGCGGATATCTCATTCCACATTAACACTCTCGGCAATAAGACAATTTGTGAACACGAGCCCAGATGCCGAAGTCTGTCTCCTCCAGCTCGTACCTCCCTCCAGTGCCAGCTCTCTTCTCTCAGGTAATTGCACTATTCTGACGCCGTCAAGAGAGCAGCAACATGCCTCATCAGAGGAACTATTTGCATTTTGTGGCGTGATCGTTTATGGCAAGCGTCCTGGTTAACTTCCTCTCTCTTTGTTAAATACGACTCGGATGTGACACCTTCAACCCTGTCGGCTCCTCCTTTGCTGCCATTAAGAAACCCGGCGAGGTGTCAAACAAGATAAGAAAAAATGAAAGAGACTGCCCCCTTTTCTCTTAATAACCCTTAAATCTCCACAAATACACTCGGATGCCTCACCACACCTCCAGCGACGTGGGGCGTGTTGTGTTCTCTATTTATTTACCATCCTACAACCGGCGCACAAAGACTAATGGATAAAAAGTGACAAGCTATCAGGAGAATCTGAATGCATAATTGATTCAGGGCATAAATTAATATGATTATGCAGCAAGGCAAGGGGCATGTCTGCCAAGCAGCGGAGAAGTGTAGGGGGGATGAAACATGGCTCCCATCTTCTGGGCTGTTAGGCATCAATATGTTACAAACTTCGCCTTCTTCGTTTCAAGCTCTTTATACAGGACATGCCTTGGTGATGAGAGTCTTCTTCCTCATCTGAGATGTCATAACAAGGTGCTGGTAGAGCACGTTCCTGCTGACCAGGGCTTGTTCAAAGACATAATGGGGTTGTTCACTGTCAAAGTTCTCAAAGTTTGATCTGTGCAGGTGAATTCCAGATGAAACTGAAAGAAATTACAGGATGACATGAATGACATGAGATGGCAGCATGTATCATGTCCAAGAAGCGGTATTACCATGGTACATTCTCAAAAAATGTTGGTACCATGGCACCTATATGTGATAGCATCAGTGCAAACAATCTTCTAAATATATTAAACATCTAAATATACTTCTTAAAATAATAAAAGCAGGGACAATTTAGTAAAATATAAATACATACAAACAAGGCTGCAGTTATATGTTAAACAATCTTCATCTAATAATACAAATAAACAAACAGAATGTAGTAGCAAGTTTCTAATGTAAAAAAAAACATACTAAATAATAAAAAAATTTAACAAAATAATAATAATAATAATAACAAAGAAATAAAAGATTCCTGCAATAAATTCTTAATATATCAAACAAATATCTAGTATTATGAACAAAATAATGTAGTAAAAGTCTAGCATCAAACAAACACCATCTACTAAATTAAAGAAAAAATAAAGAAAAACACCATAAATTCCTAATATCAAAAAGGGTATACTGCTTGAAAAATAAAAAAATAAACTACTAAAGAAACAAAAACAAACATCTAGTATTATGAAAACAATAAATGAATGAATGCAGTAACAAAAGCTAGTAAAAAACAAACATCATAGACCACTAGAGAAAAAAAAAAACACAGAACACAAATAAATTACACAAAAATTCCTAAATAAAAAAACATGGTCTATTACTTGTAAAATAAATAAATAGAAAGCAGATGGAAATAGAAAACGAACAGAAAACAGTAATACATTTCTAACATCAGACGAACATCATCTACCAGTATTATATATAAATAAATAAACAATACATCTATTGATGAATGCCTAGCATCAAACAAACATTCTCTCTAATAGAGAACATAAACAATTATAGAAACAAACAAACATACATACATAATTCCTAACAATCAAACATGATGTACTATTAGAGAAAACATAAACTAAAATGCAGAAATAAATGCCTAACATAATCCTCACCAGAGCCTAAAAAGGTAGTCTGAAAAACAAGCCCGAGCATCTAGACCTGAATCTTGCCTTTACCTTGAAAGCAGCCGTGTTTTGAAGTCGTATCTCTTGTTTGCTGTTTCATGTGTATGGAACATGAAGGCTTTTAAGTGAGAGCAAACGTATTAGATTTTGTAATTACTAGGGCACCAAGCTGTGACTCAAATTATGATTCACAGCAACAGATGTGCTCCAAGTTGCTGCATAAATATATTTGCAATGCAACCCAGACAGTAATGTTTGTTAGTTATCATGCCAGTAGATCTTCCTGGACATTTATCTAAGAGTTGAATATTTCGTTTTCAAACATCTTCCTTTAATAAATGATGGGGATCGTTTAAAACCAAGTCACCGCCAATGACTGGGAGGATCATCTGCTTTTCCAGAGGTGCTGGCCAGTGGTTTCTGAGTAGGCAAAGTGAAGAGAAGCACAGTGCTGACAGCTTCCCCAATGTGGCTTACGCACCATTATGACTGGTCATGCGATACCAGGAACCTGCTCAGACACAGCCTGTGCTAAGGTCAGGCCGCAGATCTTCCTAATCTGAGGACTGTCAACATGGAGCCACTGGCTAGGTGGCTGTTTGTCCTCAAGGTCCATTTGAGAAGAAAACGCAAGGACCTAAATAAAGAGGTCCATGTGCCAAAATGAAGCCTTTGCCAAAAAGCACAGATGCTGTGAATGGTTGGTACTTAAATCAATGCTATTTATATGAGCGTGACATACGTAAGAAAATAAGCAGAGTGTGTCTGCTAAGTAGATGCTATGGCATGTGCCAGATCTCTGTCTGGCTCTCACATGTGTACACAAACAAAAACAAGTTGTTACTATGTCTTTACACCACAAGAAGCTGCATTTGAAGCTGCACATACACCACAAAAAGGTACCTTCACAACTGCACATGAATTAAAAGTGAAGAAATTATGTTATGAAATTACACCTTTAATTATTCACACAGAAAAATCAAACAATTATTGAGGATATGAAATAAAAATACAAATATGCATTTATAAAATTATTACGTTTTATAGAAATTATGCATTTATTAAACATCTACAGTTTAATTTTCACAGAAACAAAGCATGAGAACTTAGTTTGATACTATTAGAAATATATTAGTTTACAGAAGTAAAATGGACCTATATATATATATATATATATATATATATATATATATATATATACATATATATACATTTTTGTAAGGCCATTCAAAATGTGCTTCATGCAGTACATATGTAACGTGTAAAGAAAATATTAGGTCACATAAACAAACTTATTTTAAAGGTCAGATCAAGAAGAATTAACTCCTTGTGGGTATCAACTCCACTGTATTTGTCTCAGTTGGATCACAGCTGTGCAGATAGGACTTACAAATCTAAGTCATGGTGAACTCCAACCTTGTAATGAGAACCAGTAAGGAACCCAGATAAAACAGGACTGCTGTCCTCTCCACTCATTCTACCTGTTATCATATCCCAGGAGTTGACATGGCACAGTGTGCAGCCAGGTTTGAAACATGACACCCTCATCGAACCCCTGGAGTCCCGTGGGAGCCCCTCAGACTTACTCAAGCTTCAGAGATGAAAATCAATAAACAATCTGAAGTTCTCAGAAAACATTTGTTTCTGGAGTTTAATGCATATACAAGCTCAGTGTTTCCAGAGATTTGAAGATTTAAGCGTTTGCTCTCCATCTCTTATTTTCCTTTTTAAATATTCACATTTCATAATATGTAAGCCTGCGTAAGCTTGAATTTTTTCCTGGTGGACTTGCATGACGATGAAAGACAGTATAGTAAAATTATTTTTGTAAATAATGCACAATATATAAACACACACACACACACACCACACACACACACACACACACCCACACACACACAACGGTAAAAGAGAAGAGAAAAAAGCCACAAACATGACTTAGATTTGTCAAGTTACTAAAGTCTTCAATTACACCTTCTTAAATTAAATTAATTTGAGACCAAATCACCTGAACTATGCTTCAAAATTTTCAGATAAAAACATACGAGACAAAACTGATGCTTCAGAGAAATATAAATGAGAACTCCACTTGGTTCCAGAGTTATGAAGCAGCAACCTCTGAGGAATAAAATGATCCTCAGGGCATTCTCAATGAGCACATTTGGCATAGGTATGCATTTCAGCCATGTAGTTAATCTTGGTAGAAGTCAATCAAATAAGATGAAATATGACAGCAATCATTCTGATGTGAATGAAAGGAACAATATCATAGGACACTTCAAGAATGAATCCAGCATAAACAGAAGGTCACGAAGGTCAAAAATACAACCTCTTCCTTGAAAAACATAAAGGATGGTGGCACATAATTGGCGAAGAAGATTGACGGGGCGGCCAGAGCATATAGCTAAAAGGAGCCTCTCATCAATGATTTAGAATTTGTGGCTTGTGGTCCACGGGTCATGTTTCGACTTGTTCAAAGTGTCTCTTAGTATTTGGCTAAATGGCAACCAGCATTATTTTCTCCCTTTACATCTCATTTTCTACAGGAGTGACACAACCAGAGAACATAGCTGAGATTCAATAGACTCTTGGATGACCAGCTAGTCAACAACCGAATCGAAACAGTGACAGGCAATAAGCAGGATTTCTCGCCTTACTCCGGGAATTTCAAAAAGCGCAGGGGAGGGGACGCACATTTGCAGCCCTCCCTGAGGGGTGTCATCTGTCTGAACTTCTTAGCTTTAAATACAAGGGGCTCCAACTGTCTGTCCACATTGGTCTCAGCTGTGGGGATGGAGAGGGGCCAGTGACCGGCCACGTCCATGATGGATGCACACTGACAGACCTAACTGCACTATTGGTGCATACACGTCATCATACCTCTCTGTGACATCAGCACAAACAGTCTGCAGGCTGCTTCCTCACCGGCACTTCACAGTCCGGCCCTCAAAAAGCCACAACACACACACATAAGGAGCACAGACCGCCCCCTGCCCATAACACTAATGAACAAGGGCTCTCCAACAGGTCTAACACCAGGCCACCGGTCATGTTCTGGGCCACAAAGTTTGTAAACTTAGCTTGAAGTCACAATTAATGTTGTTGGGGCACTTTAGCCTATGTTCAGAGGGAGAATATGTACAATGTCTAAAAATAAGATGCCTAGGGAGGGAGATCTCACTCTTGACTCACAGTAAAACCACACAGAAAGTTACAGAAGAATTTTAGGGGAAAAAAGACAGAGCAAAATAAAAGTTTTTGCAATTTAAAGGCATTCAATTTAACCTAAAATGAATTATAAGTGGAAATGATTTCCTTTTTATAATAAAAAATCCATATATTTTATAGAAACAGTGTATATATATTTTTTTTCCCCTTTTTAAAATATTCATACATAATTTTCGATTGAACAGAAGTCAATCTAATCTTAAAATAATAACACACTCCAAAAATGATCAAGAATTACCTTATAATGACCTTATAATTTTGGAAATACAACACATTATAGAAGAAAAGCGTTGTGCGGGCTTCTCGTCTTCCATACTGTATAGGTATTGGTTTACCACAGGGAGCTGCGTACAGGAAAACAGTTGTGATTTCATCATCAAAACACATCCTGTTCTATTTAATTACATAAGTTATGTTAATGAAGATGTAAAGCATAGTTGGGCGACCCCAGTGCAACCCCTCTCTCATTTCATATTAACCTACTACTTGCTCTAAAAAATGTCTGGCAAAATGTTGTAAAGCAGCAACACTCTCCCGGTAACACAGTTAACACAATGTAGATGAGATTAATTGGGAGGCTATCGAGCCACTGTGATTCTCCGTCCATTATCACATAATGAGAAAAGCCAGGTAAAGTGGATTTCGACAACTACTAAGTGCTAAGAGCAAATCCTGTTACATGCTGTGTTAATGAGTGGTTTCCTCCGAACAGAGAAACACTTACTGCACTACAACTAAATAGCTCATGGATCTAGCATAGATTAACAGCTCAGTAAGAACAATTTACCTCATGTTGACAGACAGCCACTTAGCGGATTTGCAGAAAAATAAAGACTGCCAAGAAAAAAAACACAAACAAACAATTAAGCCCATCACTGAACATTACAAGTAACAATATGTGCAATCCTCTCTTTTTTGACTTCATGTAAGAACGTGTATCTTCATATGTCAGTGGAGCTGTTGGCAGTAGTTCTTCTGGAGGAGAGACTATTGATTTTGCGTATTGGCTGCAGGCAAGTCCGTGAGGAACAAATTAAAGAGTCAGAGGTGCGGAGTCAGTAATTGCTGGAGCGGTCATGCCTTTTCACTCCCACAGTGTGTATTTCAGACAATGAGTGCTCAGTAAAACAAACCCCTGGACACACAGGATAAAGAGCTGCAGAGTTAAATCCGCAAGACACATCTACAACATCTACATCTATGGCTGCATTGAGAAACACAGGCTAATCATTGCAAGGCTATATTTGCTGTTATGTAGTGAGGTGTCATTTCAGGTACTTGTCATTCTGGTATGAGAATGTTTTATCTTATAACAGATTAGTTTGTGCAAATATGGGATTTATCAGGAAAACCAAGATGAGACTTTAGTGTTTGTGCAGCAGTTATGGTGAAGTGTAAACTCTTAAAGGAATACTGTAATTGACACACACACACACACACAAACACACACAAAAAAAAATATTGTCATCATATACTCATGCATGAAAATGAGCAAATAATGACAGATTAGATTTTTTTTAGGTGAAATGTTCATTAAAAAGTTATTTTAAAAATAATAATAAAACTGGCCATTTATAATAAAAATGGCTTTCAAAAAAGCTGAATAAATTAATACATATGCATTTAATTAATATATGTGTTTAGGGTTGAACTTCACAAGTTTCCATAACATTTTGTAGGTAACACTTTATTTTACAATGTTCTTTGTTACACGTTATATGTATTTACTGTAGAATAAAATATGAATAATTACATGCAATTAACCCTAAGTCTAACCCTTATAGAAAGTACATGATGTTAATTAATATTCCTCAGTATTTAAATATACAATTACACTGTAACAAGGACACCTTTAAAAGTGTAACCCACTTTTTTTTTTTACTTGATTTTACATTATACTGAAATGGTCTGAATTATAATTACAGTATATGTTAACACTAATATTTAACAAATATATAAATGTACAGCCCTTCTCACATGCCCACAGTTACATATACAACCTGCCACCTGATTTGTTTCCTGGACTTTCTTGTGATACAATATTTCTCTAGGAAATTAAGAATACAATTTATTAGATGCTGTGCTCCATCTCCAACATGTTGTCACTCTTTCAATCTTTTGTAATAACATATTGTCTGTAAGGGCCTCTAGGATGTGATTGCCTGGCACGTTCCAACCTCCCCTCATTTTCTTCCCCCAGTCTCGCTGGACCCTATTAATACAGCATTTGTCGACAGATTAAATTTTCAACATGCACAGGCAAACTGAAGTTGGTCACTATCTAATGACAGGCAGGGTTGGAAGAGCGCCTTTCAAAAATCCATACCTGCCTCACCTCCATCCAGAACCTATTGACAGTTGTCACTCTGGATGCAATATCACATAAACATTTTCTGATTTCTATCTCTGGTTTCCATAGCGGAGGCAAAATCCTGTTAACTTCTGACACGGTCATCTCCCAAACACCTGTACAGGCCTGTCTGCACTGATTGCCACGGCACTAACAAACTGTGTATGGGGGGGAAGGATGTGTATTTGAGAACAGAGGAAACGAAAAAAGACTGGGAAAGTTATTTAAAAAAAGAAGGACAACATCTTAAAATGAAGCCAGTCTCATACTCACATTACCCACAAAAAAAATGTGTTTACAAAAGATTAAAGAAACCCTCTACCCAAAAGATAAAAGATGAAAACTTTTAATAAAATAAATTTTTAAAGAAAGTGTGCGTGTGTGTGTGTGTTATATTTAACATTATATAACATTAAATTAAATTCAAATTAAATTAATGCATTTATCCAAAGTGACTTACAGTGCATTCAGGCTAATATTTTTTACCTAACATATACAATATACATTTCATTTTATAAATTGATTGTATATTATAAAAATATAAATACGTATTTTTAATAATTTAAATTATACTATATTATATTTATAATGAATAGCATGTTTATAACATAACAAAAATGACCAGCAGATATTTCAGGTAAGGTTAGCAGGACGTCCACTAACCGATAAGAAATTATGCAAATGTCTGTTATGTTTACTATGTTATACTGTATACTGTAGCATTGAAAATTAGGGAGTGGTGTGGATGAATACAAAGCAAAACGAGTGCATTGTAAGATACAGAACACACAAATGGAAGTGTAAAATTCAACTGTTGGTCAAATGAAAAGCAGAGAAGATCAAATGTTTACATGTTTTAAATGAACTTTCACCCTTTGTAGTTACGCTTAATTTCTCTGCACATAAAATGTGGTATGGAGATCAAGCAGTGTGATGCGTAACCTCCTGCCAACATTTATACACACACACACACACAGGCCTTGAGCAGCCTCCCTCGTAGCCATGCTGGAGTGGAGCCCTGACCTGGCAGAGCGCGGAGTTGGGGCTGAAACAAAGCAGCTCCCCAAAAGCCTGACCTCTAATTAATACTCTTGGCAAAGTGGCCCTTCACAAGACATTACAGTGATACATGTGTTCTCTGCAGAGCTCCTCCGGCCACCGGCGCACAGGGCTCATCTCCTGCCCTCCCTGTGGGGCAATGGGGGGTGGGCGCAGGTCTGGGACCAGGCACTGCCCACCGCCTGCTGTCACAGTCCATCTCTGTCTGCACACATGGCGATAGAAGTGTGGAATGATGGAGTGAAAAGGCAGACAAGCAGCCAGAGGAGAGAGGCAGTAACAAGCTGCTTGGTAGTGCTTAAAATGGGTTATAACACTCATGGGGATTTTACTTAAACTGGATAAGTCTTTGTGTAAGAAAACGCTCTCTCTTCCAGTTTACCTTCATGTCATGTGACAAGATTGGAACACTGTCGAGATAAGAGCTGAAATGTGGGGGGAAAGGCCTGAAAAGGGATTCAATATTTATCTATCTATCTATCTATCTATCTATCTATCTATCTATCTATCTATCTATCTATCTATCTATCTATCTATCTATCTATCTATAGTTAGCTAGCTATCGTTATACTTGTTGATTTGAATTCTAACCAAACTGAGTTGTTGTTCTTTTTCCTAGATTAGTAAATTACTAGAAATTACATTTCCTTATGTGTTGAAGTGGGATATTGTAAATGGGGATGGTTTGCACTACCAATGTGTAAAGTTAAAAAAAAAAAAAATACTATAATGATTACTGCATAAATTAATAAATGCATACTGTACATACACATATACATAAAACATTTAGTTTAGACAATAAACACATAAATTGCAAGAGAGAAATATCTCTAAACACCTATCTTGACATTCAAGGGAATATCCCAGATGTGAGGACAGAAGTAAAAAAAAAAAAAAGAGCAAGTGTTTGCGGGCATTGAGGCAGTCCCAGGGAGGTGTGACCAGCAGGAAAGACACGAGGATGTCAGGACACTTGAACCTGTCTGAAGCCATTGCTGCTGCAGGCTCCTAATTGATCTTGATGGAGATTGGTTGCTCAGGCAAGGAAAATTGAGGGTTTCCTGCCCCTCTACATCTCTGTCATCTTTAACTTTTCCTGATGAGGGCAGCTTTTGCAAGACAAAGTGTGTGTGAGTATGGATGGTTGTGCAATGCCACAAATGCTGGAAGGGAATATGAGATGCTATACTACTAGCTTCAGATACATCAGAGGATAATAATACAGTCTTAAGTTACTGAAAGAAAATACGAATGGCACAAAACTCATTGATACAATGGTAGGGTGTTCGTGTAAGTTACCAGGTTGTTGGAAAATGGTTGCTAGGGTGTTCTAGGCAGAGTACATAAATGAAATTACATCTAAATGAATTATGTAAAAATAAATAAAATAAAAATAAAGTATAACAGGGAAAACCTGACATTAAAATAACATACAGTTTCATGACTACAACACTATTGAGCTTTTTTTAAATATATTTCTTGATACATATTATATTATAAATATTTCCAGCATGCAGGTCAATAAATTGCATTATTGCAAACAAGAAACTCCATCTAAATATTACAGTTTTTCTCGGTCGCTTTGGTACATTTCTCGAATCAAACTCACAATTTGCAAAACAGTAAGTGCATTTCTCAAAACAATTTGTACAAACAGCAAAACACCGTGGATCTCCTGTAAAAGCCAGTCTCTTACTCAAAATCCTTAGTTCATCTCTCAAAAGTAAATATCTGTATCAATGAACATGTCAGTGCCATCAGAATGACAAGTCCTTGTATCATTGTTGGATAAGACAGTCAAATTGTTTAGTCATGTTGTCATTATAACAATATACTCTGGAGCGATGTTCTGATGTAATCTATGGCAACATTTTGGATGACAGTTACTGTATTGAACAGTATGCCATATTCTTATGTATGCCATATAATCATTTCAAAAATACATATTTACACATTATTGTATGTGGGGTATTGACTGAAAGAGTCTGGATAGAATTCCCAGTTACACTTTTACTAGTGGTCTGACCAAAAAATAAAAATCCTTTACAATGTTTTTGTGATATAGAAAAGGAAAAAGAAATATGGGCACAAAGATGAAAATAAGTCAATTTTCAGAATTTGTAACTCTTGTGTTGTCCTCTGTCTATACAGTATATGCTTTCCAACTGAAGGCTCATGAGATGACCCTTTGAGCTGTTTCAGAGAAATGGTTTATCATTGGTTTATCATCTACATTCTCTTCATTGGTCAAGATTCACTTGCACAATTCATGCCAAATTGACAAAAAGTCTAATAATAATTTGTAAAAATAAAAATAAAGAGTGTGCTTGGCAGTTTGTGACAACTAGATTAACCATTTTGCATTTAATGACTTATACAATGAACTAGAGACTAGATGTTTTGAGGGGTAAGACTACTGCACAGAAAACTATATAACACATTTTGATCGACATGACATTAGCAACTGATATGTAGGAAACCGCAGATAAATGTGCATAATCAATTGCATGGATGTACCAAAGCATTTGCAACTTGTTCAAAGAAATGAGAAACTGCTTTTTTGATGTGCACAAGTGACACAATGATGTGAGAATTGAACAGCTAGTTTTGAGAATGCAATTCTGATCTGAGCAATGTAAAGTGACTGATCTGAGAAATGTTAAGTGACTGAGAAAAACTGTAATAACACTAGACTGTGCTGAGAAATGTAATATTATTAAATGATTCCCTTTGGAGCAATAACTTAGGTCAAAAATAAATAAATAAACTAAAATATGAATAATAATAAAAAAATAGAAAAGCAATGGGAAGTAAACTGCATTTTTAATTTACTTGAATTTTTTATTTTATTTTATGTTTATTACATTGATTAAAAAAAAATAATAATCAAATAAAAAATGGCTATTGTGTCTGTATAGCATAAAAACTGAGAGAGGTTATGTGCCAAATAAATTTATTATTTTTAAATGATTCCAGGTGGCCAAGTTGGCCATCCTAAAATACTACAAATTTACATAAAACTGAATAACTAGCCTTTTCAAAGCAGAGGGGAATGGGTTCATTAGAAAGCACACATGCTTGACTCTTCCTTTGGCTCTGAGGGCGCTGGGACATAGCGATCAAGGGAGACGGGCCTCTTTCCGCTCACTTATTGATTGTTTCCTGGTGATGCTCCTATGGAATCCAATCTGGGGAAGATTTTTCACTGGCGCAGTCCTGTGTCAAGAGCTCCTTTCCTAAAATAGGCTGGCTGAACTAAACTTAGTAGCAAACACAGGCTTACCACAGTGAAATGATCAGATATCAACACTGATTTGTGGGTAAGCAAATAAAAGGAAGCAACATTATGAATATGAAACAGTTCCGTTCAGTTAAACTATATTATACTATAATTAAATTACACCTCACATTCAGTTTGTTTTACACTACTATCATCGAAGCAAACACTATGCAAGATGCTCAAGCTTTGAGATTCTGGCTTTGCTAAGCATTTGCAGAAATGAATTCCAGCAGCCCTGGTCATGTGGCGATAAATAAAGACTCTATCATGCTCTCTGCATGAGATTCATTTTTCCTCTTGGATTAAGCTTAATAAACCTAAACTCCATGATGTCTCAATGACTGAAAACACACCAGGATAGAAATGCATATGATGATTCATGTGGTGATGAGACGCAACATCTGTTTGGTCAAAGAAGTGCTTTCACTGCCATTGTCTTTACCACTGGCTAAGCTTGGCAATTTTGTTCTCTGAACAAGAAGTTAACATTTTGGAAAGAGAACTGCACATTTCATATACATCTTCTCTCATGTCTGCCAAAGGCAGATTATCAGTAAACAATGCGGTCCGCTGCAGGTCAGCTGAGTCGTGCTCTCCCACAGGTGAGATCCCTGCTGTGTTTGGCCAGAGTGATTTTTCTGGGGACGATGAGGACAGAGGACATTATGGGGGGCTGGATAATCCCATAAAGAGCAGTGATTGGCCAGTATGGGGGCTAAAACACAGCTGGATGGGAAACAGACCAGCAAGGGTCTAAATTGTCACTGGAATAGCAGGATTAGGGAGTCAGGAAGATTTTCCTAAGATGTTTTTCCATAACTGAGAATCATGTGCAGAAGCAAGGGGAGCCTAGTCTCACAAACAGAGATGATACCATTACAGAATAACAAGCGATAAAGTGGTAGCTCACTCAAAAAGTGGTAGCTAATGTGAAAGGTTGTTTACATAACATTGACAAAAAAAAAGTAGGGATGAAGCAATAATGAAAAAATAAAAGTTTAAAAGAACAGTGTTTATTCAAAATAAAAATTTTGTCTTACAAAAAACACCACTATTCAACTTTGGGGTCAATAAATGTTTTCAATAATTGTTTTTATTTTTTTAAAGAAATGAATTCTTTTATTCAGCAAGGATGTGTTAAATAGATAAAAATTATAATAAAGACTTTCATTTGTAGAAAATGTTTCTATTTTGAATAAATGCTGTTCTTTTTAACTTTTTATTCATTAAAGAATCAGGGAAAAAAGTATTAAGCAAAAATATTAAGCTGCACAACATTTTCAACACTGATAATTATATATTAGAATATTAGATTTATTTCTGAAGCATCATGTGACACTGAAGACTGGAGTAAGAAAATTCGGTGCAGGGCCATAGAAATAAGTTATATTTGAACGTATATTAAAATAAGAAAACAATATCAGAAATTGCAGTATTATTTCACAATATTAATGTTTTTTTTATGATCAAATAAATACAGCCTTGTTGAGCATGAGACTTTATTAGAAAACATTAAATATCTTACCGACCACAAACTTTTGTACAGCATTACACTGAAATTAAACTAAAAATATTAAATTAATAGCTAATTCCACACATCAATACAAACTATATCAGTAATGCTAAAATAACACAATCATGTGTACAGCAACTTACACCAAGATACACTCATGAAAGAAAAGAGCTTTTCAAAAGATAGTGCACACAACTACTTAAAACAGAAAATACATCTCGATACTGAGTTTGGCGTTTCAAACACATAACAAATGTCTTACAATCTTCATAAACCTGAAAAAATCCACTAATTATTAATTTGTAAACACAACATTAATTCCCAACGGACTAATCAAAAGCCATGTAGCCTATTGTAGATCACCGATCTGTGTGTAAGTGGGAACTAAGCATGATAGCCATTGTCTTTAGCAGTAGTAATGTAGCTACTCATAGGACACATGAGGCATTTATAATTACCGAGGCCTCTGCCCCTCCCCGCACCACTTGTGAGTTCAGTGGTGACAGCGGCAGTGTCTCAACACTCGTTTGGCATCAGTATTCCTGACATGAATGTGGCTGCAACCCCAGTAAGCCCAGGCCTCCTAATTAGTGCCAATTGGTGTTGATGTCTCCGGGCTCTCCCTCTCTTCCCGTCACAGAAGCGCACACCCTGTGCTCGGCCTGCAAGCAGAACTAGCAACAGCGGCCCAGTCTCCTCAAATCTCATGTGAAAGACAGAGCTGGAGGAGCCAGCGAGACCCCGCAGCCACACCGAGGCCACGGGAAGTGCACGACAGCCAGGCCACGGCCTATTTTTAATTCTGTGAAAGAGTTTTTTTTTTTTTTTTTGTGCTTGCCTGGTCACCTCAGCTTCAGGTCAAGGTGAAATGTTGCCCTCTGCCAAGATCTTCAGGCCTAAGGGAGAGACTGTGAACAGTCCACATGAAAATGACATGTGAAACAGAAAGAGATCTAAATGTAATGCTAATTCTTGTTAAATTTCAGTGTGTCACCCGTCATTCATTCATTCCTGGGCGATAACAGGAAGATAAAGCAAAAGTCAAATTACAGGGAACAGCTATTGTGATGCCCAGTGAAAATGGCGGGCAAAGTTTAATACTGTTCGGACAAGGACAAATCGTACAGGCTATTTCAACACAGAGCCACTGCCATAACTCAGGATCCCCAAACTCACACACTGAATTATAGCCGTGTCAAACTAGTGAGGAGTGGAAATGTCTGTTTTAAAGTCTTGCATGCTGTGAGGTGTTTATTTATAAAACTTTCCTCCATTTAAATCAGTATTGTCCTGAATGATATGGATGCATAAACGACAGAATGATTTATAGGGAATATTGATAAATAATGTAGAAACGCTGGAAGGTGGGTGAAGGCCTTGTCCAGGGGCACTCGCTTCAATTCCTGATTTAAATGTACAGCAACCCATCGCTTGACAACAAAAAGTAACTAATACGATACCGCAGAGTTAACAAGGTCGTCTGTAACAGCAACAAGCTGTCAAAAAAAATTAGATTTCACTGTATGCGACAAATCATGTGCCTTTAGGTAAATACATACTGTATATATTTATTAAATAAGTCAAAAATAAGATCTAGTAAATAAAAGATTATAAAGTCAGTTGGCACCTTAGTGATGTTTTGGTTGTGAGGAATAGATGTTGCACTAATATCCATACAAACTATTGTGTCAGTATTACTACCTTAAAATATAGTAAAATATTCTTAACAGTATTTGGCTCTCTGGGTGTCCATCTCTGGCACTAAATCACAGCTTCGCTCATTGTCACCTGTCAGACACAACAATATAGTAGTGTATGATTTGTGAGCTTGAATCCAACACTGCACAACACATTCCACACAAGGAGGTCAGGAGTAATTAAAGGAGTCGGCAGGTTCAAGGAGGAGAGACTAGCCTCACTAGGACTATCCACTCTCAAGGTATTTCTGCATACATTAATATTCAGCTAAGATAAAGGACAGTAAACAGATCCAAAGCCTGCTGATTTATGTCCTGTAACACACACACCTCAGTCAAAGACACAAAAGTAGTCTACCTAAATGACTTTACAACAGAGACAGTAAAAGATATGAAAAAAGCAAGCATTAGAAATATTATATTTGTTTGTTCAATTGAACTGGATAGATGTATATGTCTTTAAGTTTTCACAAAAATGTGATGCAAAGGACTAAAAGGGATAGTTCACTCAGAAATTAAGATTCTGTCATTATTTACTCACATTCATGTCATTCCAAAACCATAAGTTGTATGATTATCTTTGGAACACAAATTAAGATATTTTTAAAGAAATCCGAGAGCTTTCTGACTTTCCATAGACAACACAACTGATAGGTTCAAGGCCCACAAGGGTAGCAAGGTTATCATTAAAACAGTCCATGTGACATCAGTGGTTAAACCATAATTTTATGGAGTTATGAGAATACTTTTTGTGCACAAAGAAAACAGAAGTCTCATGTGTAGTGGTACTGTCATGAACGTGAACTGAATTGTGGCAGAAGAGAAGAAATTGTTGAATAAAGTCATTATTTTTGTTTTCTTTGCACACAAAAAGTATTCACATAGCTTCTGCAGGGTCAGAAAGCTCCTGAATTATTTATATTGTTTTTAAAGATGAACAAAGGTCTTAATCCTTCTAAAACGGCAAGATTTTGTCAATCCATTAAGATCATTGCAAATATTTGCCGTCTTTGAACCTCTCTCACTGTGTGACATAAGACCAGCAATTAGAAGCCACAATCACAGAAATTGTCACGATTTTTCACAATGCCAATCTTTCATCTGGGACAGTCGAAAATGGTGCAGTGGGTCTCGGCTTTACGGGTCCAGCATCAGCAGTTATTCAGTCCAAGGGGATCTCGTCAATCATACACAAAACACTCCAATGCGCAATACTGTACATTTTCAGGGAGCTGATTTTGTTTGTAATAAGTAATTTGTACATTGACATAATTGTTAAGGGGGAAAGACATTGTAGCTATGTGTACACATCATAAGTTTAACTTTCATTTCATGAACCGTACAGAGTTTCCTTCATTTTACTGAACCAAACATGTTTGGAAGATAGAACGTATATAATCAAACCAAATTTTCAGTTCCTGTTGATTTTTTTGTCCATGCAATGTAAGTGTAATGGGAACTAAATTGAGACTGAGGAGACAATTTGCTCAAGTTTAGGAATAGGAATGTGTCCCATTCTTGTCTAATACCAGCTTCCAGTTGCTCAACTGTTTTAGGTCTTTGTCACATTTTCCTCTATATGATGCCCCAAATGTTTTCTATGGGTAAAAGATCTGGACTGCAGGCTGGCCATTTCAGTACCCTGATCCTTCTACACAGCCATGATGTTGTAATTGATGCAGTATGTGGTCTGGCATTCTCATGTTGGAAAATGCAAGGTCTTCCCTGAAAGAGACGACGTCTGGATGGGAGCATATGTTGTTCTAGAACTTGGATATCCCTTTCAGAATTAATGGTGCCTTTCCAGATGTGTAAGCTGCCCATGTCACATGCACTCATGCAACCCCATACCATCAGATATGCAGACTACTGAAATGAGTGTTGATAACAACTTGGGTTGTCCTTGTCCTCTTTAGTCTGGATGACATGGCATCCCAGTTTTCCAAAAAGAACTTAACATTTTTATTCGTCTGACCACAGAACAGTTTTCCACTTTGCCACAATCCATTTTAAATGAGTCTTGGCCCAGAGAAAACGGCTGCACTTCTGGATTATGTTTAGATATGGCTTCTTTTTTATCCTATAGATGTTTAGCCGGCAACAGCGAATGGCACGGTGGATTGTTGACCGACGATGTTTTCTGGAAGTATTCCTGAGCCCATGTTGTGATTTCCATTCCAGTAGCATTCCTGTATGTGATGCAGTGCCGTCTATGGGCCCGAAGATCACGGGCATCCAGTATGGTTTTCTGGCCTTGACCCTTATGCAGAGATTGTTCCAGAATCTCTGAATCTTTGGATGATATTATGCACTGTAGATGATGATAACCTGAAACTCCTTTCTGATATTGCTCCACTATTTTTCACCACAGCATTGGGGGAATTGGTGATCCTCTGCCCATCTTGACTTCTGAGAGACACTGCCACTCTGAGAGGCTCTTTTCATACCCAATCATGTTGCCAATTGACCTAATAAGTTGCAAATTGGTCCTCCAGCTGTGCCTTATATTTTCAATTAACATTTCCAGCCTCTTTTTGCTACCTGTCCCAACTTTTTTGGAATGTGTAGCTCTCATGAAATCCAAAATGAGCCAATATTTGGCATGACATTTCAAAATGTCTCACTTTCAAAATTGTATATGTTATCCATATTCTATTGTGAATAAAATATAAGTTTGAGATTTGTAAATTATTCCATTCCTTTTTTACTCTCAATTTGTACAGTGTCCCAACTTTTTTGGAATCAGGTTTGTATATATATATATTATATATATATATATATATATATATATATATATATAATTACTTGTAAAACACTTTAAGATCTTTATCTTACTAGATTAGTGATATATGCAGCATTTTCTGCATTCATGTGTGCACTCACACTCAGATCAAACAGTGAAGGACAGCATTCAAGTTTCATGGTACCACAACTCCAAATCTAACAGGATTCTGGCCCCGAACCACTACAGTTAACATTTCCTCTATCCTATGTACCCTTCTCGTCCTCTTCAAAGGGGTGCGTTCATGAATGACCACACAACGTGTTCCCACACCCCTGATTCTCACATGGCTCATGTTTTGCCCCTTCACTGTGAGCTGTGTTGCAACATAAAACCACTACATTAATATCGCTTCTCCCACCGCAGCTTTACTGCTTGTCTAAAACCTGCTAATCTTTAAATGTGCGCACTGTTAACATCTGCTGCTGCTTTATGAGTCCCAACACGACACACAAAAAGAGGAGAAACGCATAGGAACTGGATTTAATAGCGTAGTTAACAGTAATGGTGGTATCTGGTGACAAACACAGCAGAAAAAAAAAAACCTAGCAGGAACTCTGTGTGTGTGTGTGTGTGTGTGTGTGTGTGTGTGTGTGTGTGTGTGTGTGTGTGTGTGTGTATGTGTGTGTGTTCTCATTTATATCCCATTGTACTCCATGCGACAAGCATTCAGAATGATAACTAACACTCAACGGAGGGATGTTAACAACTCATACACACAGCAGACATCACAAATGAGCTTGTTTGAATATTCAGAGAGAATTTTGATGTAACTGGGTGCTAGAAGCAATGCCAGAGAACAACACGGTCTCTTTCTCTTTAATTTAGAAGTTCATTACAGTCACAAATTCATACCGCCAGTCGCTCTTACCAACTGCTACACTAATTTATTTCATTCACTATGTTATGTAGCTACACTGTGTTATAATTATTCAGCCACTGAGACGATTGTGATAGAGGAGGAGTGACGAAAATGTGTGCGAGACTGGTCTTGTGGATTCACACACACGCTCACAGGAAGGCCGTGAACTGTGTGGAGGAAGATGGACGATGCGGTGGTACAACAGGAACATCACCCCCAAACTAAGCTGCAGGGGTGGGCAAAAAAATCTGGCAGCACATTAGTGGTCATGTCAGTGCCATCAGAGACACCTGGCACGGGCCGGACCAATGCCAGGAGGGAAAAGCGTGGTGACGTTGTGACTGATAGGACAGGCGTGTTGGAAACAGCTGAGATCCAAAGACAAAGTCAAAACCCTCCCGCGACACAACAGAGCCGCCCCCACTCCTGTCTGTAGGGAAATTGAAACAAAGCAGCGATACAATGACAGACAGATGGGAGCCTAGTAACACACTCTTGTGTATTTAGAATGAGGCGGTGGAAATGTTTATAATGGGATATTTATAGTGCAAAGCAGTAGTGTTGTATACAGTATACATCCACACTGATGTCTGATACTCTTGACCTTTGATATCTCCATATGGTAGATTTCCATCGCAGGGGTATTACAGTAAAAGCTTCTAAATACAGATGACTGAGTCTGTGGCAATAGACAGTATGCCAATGATACTGTCTATAGATAATAAAATGAAAATAATCTGGAAAATTCCTTTAATGGATACCTGAAGAAGAAAAAAAAAATACACGAAAACACTTGGTAATATCACATGACTTTTAGATATCTCAAACTATTCAAATTTGCCAAGATACCAAATTTTAAAAACAGACTCTTTTCCTTCAAATTATTCAAATATCAAATGATTTCTGCCATGCTAAATAAATCCATTAATACATTTTTTTCTTCTATATTACTGTCTATTTCCGTATATTGCTTTAACTATGTACTTACACTTAAATTAATAATTTGATACAATGCACTTATTGTGTTCATACATGTTTTTAATTTGTACTTATATTTTTTAAAATACCTGCATGTAATTACTTCGTAATTAATTAATGCAAATACATATTAATTAATTACACTGTTGACCCATCGTAAACCTACCCATAACACCTTATCCTAACTTTATCTGTATCGTACCTCAATAGAAGCAGATGTGTACAACAAACAACTAGACTACTGTTCAAAAGCAAGGGGTTGAGTAGAATTTCATATAAACCTTTTCCACTGTTATATATTTTTAAATGTTATATATTTAATGAATTTTTAGCATCCCTTTCTCCAGGCTTCAGTGTAACGTGATCCTTCAGAAATCATTCTCTTATGCCTATTTTGTGCTCAAGAAACAATTGATCTATTTTGAACACAGTTGTTCTGCTTAATATTTTTGTGAAAAATGTGACTTTTTCAGGACTCTGTGATAAAGTTCAAAACAACAGCATTTATTTGAAATAGAAATATTTTGCATCACTGTAAATGGCTTTACTGTAACTTTAGATCAAATTAATGCATCTTTGATGAATAAAAGTATTAATCGCCTTCGAAGGTAGTGTAGATGGCAAGCCTACTACTTCGACAATACAGCTGTACATTAAGAAAGTGAGACGTGTTCTTAAAGAAACGATAGGAAGCCATGTGATGCAGAATAGGATAGTATAATCTATAAATAGGGGGGGTGGGAGAGACAGGTGTGGGAGGGCAGAGAGGAAACTGCTGTAAAGTGGTCGTAAGGAGATGCTAGGGGGAAAACTCTGCTGTGTGTGTCATAGGGAGAGGCTAGTGTGGATGTCTAATGTATGAGAGTGTGTGTGTGTGTGTGTGTGTGTGTCACATCTGGGTCTGTTCTCGCTACACTCCTTCAACCTGTCCTACTTTCTCCGACTCTAAGGATGGAGGTCTGGCCTCTCACATATAGAAGTGTGCGTTTATGTGTGTGTGAGAATAAGAGGGGAATAAGAAATGGGGGGGTTTCTTCGGCGAGCAATCTGGCCTGATTCCTCATGTAGTCCCAGCGGTCTCCACCATATGGCGGGACACGGAGCTCAGTGGTGGTATGAGAACCTCAGCCTCTAGCCAGTGACTCGTATACCTTGCATATACACTCATACGCACAGAAAACACATGACTCACACATGCATACTGAGAACTAGACATTTGCCACCCATGCATGGGATGCATTTGGTGAGGGGTGTGCACAAATGCAAAATAATTCAACCTAATTTAAATGAGCTGCAGGGATTTAGCTGGAATAATAATAATAATAATAATAATAATAATAATAATAATAATAATAATAAACCTAGAAACTATTTAAAAGATAATAAAAAATACTTTTGCCTGATATTATATTGAGATATCTCTGTTAACATAAACTGTTTATGTGCTGTTTTGTCATCTTAAAAAAAAAAAAAAAAATATATATATATATATATATATATATATATATATATATATATATATATATATATATATATATATATATAATATACACAAAAAGATGCAATGTGATAAAGCAGTCCATTCACATAGGACAATGGACCGAGACCACTCAGGTGGGCCACATAAATTGATATATAACCAGGAATGGGAAAATTATGAATTAATACAACACCCTGCAGCTCTTCACTTCTCAGACATCAGCTCAGACTGAGCAATCACGGCAAAGTAGACTCTCTCTAAGGAGCGACACTCCACTTTGGCCTTGAGGAATACCACATCCCATAATCCATCCATCCAGGTCATTCATCCATCCATCCATCCTTCCATCCATCCATGCACACATGGGCTGCACCAGACCAGGCCTCAGCCGTTCTGGGATACGCAGGAAGCTGGTGTGGACGGGCTGATCTGGGGTGGGTGTCATATGTTTGCAAGGCTGATGGCAGCAACAGCTGTGGCATTGAGAGGCTGGCGTCTGGGGCTCGGCTGCCAGCACGGCGGGGACACTCGCGTCTGCCAAGGCTCCGCGCCGCTCGCTGCCACCACCGGCCGCCATGATTAATGAAGAAATGTCAGCACTGTAATTTTTTCTAATGTGCTCCAGAAGGAAAAAAAGGACCCTTCTTGTCACTTGAGAGGCCCTGTGTGTGTTTATGCAGGAGAGCGTGTGGGATAAGCGGGAGGAACGAAAGAATAAAAGAGTTTGTAGGTGCACGGCAGACGAATGCACGCTCTTTTTTTCTGCAATGTTTGACACAGACACAACACAATCAGCGGCCTCAAAATACAACACAGATGTTGACTGCGAAACGGCATCTTAATTACCATACAAACTGCTCTACTTGAGCGAGGCGTTTAAAACACCCTCATGAGGAAGTTCACTCAAGCAATTCCACAGATTACGCCTAATGAACAATATTTCTCCGCTCCTATTTAGTGCTCATTAAAATGTAAAAGGCTTTCATTCCCAAACATCCCTGCCATAAATATTACCCTCCATTGAGCGAGTCGTGCAAAGTGGGCCAAATAACAGGCCTGAGAAGTGCTAGCTAGTTTATTATCTCAGTCTATTGGATGAATTATATTTGCTTTGTTAAAAAAAAAAAAAAAACATGCAACAAAAAAAAAATGTAAAGCTCAAAGTAGCATGCAATGTTACAGTGCAGATGAGAAAAGGATTGGATGTAAATGCATCTACAAATTATGGAAGATTTTCCAGCAATCAAATAAAGGGATAAAATTAAGATATATAAAAATATACAGTGGTGGCCAAAATTATTAGATCCTGACAGATCTGAAAAATATTAACTTTTTTTGCCTCCACAACATGATTTAATTTCATAATGTTCATGAAACATGCAGATGTCTGAGCACAGCAAATATTCACTTTTGCCTTTTTATACTTGGTACGTTTGCAGCAATTACAGCAGCACATCTCTTTGGCTTATCTCTTTGTGTCAATATATTTCATGAGAACTTCAACACTATTGTTATCCCATGCTTTCTGCAACTCAAGCCAAAGGCTTTCATTTTCATTTGAGATCTGTCCAGTTTTTGTTTTTTTTTCAACTCGCCCCAAATTTGCTCGATGGGGTTGAGGTCTGGACTTTGAGGGGGCTTTCCATCGCAGGTAGTTCCAGCAATAGTTAGTTTTATGGGTGTGTGGCCAATTCAGCAAAAACAAGTGACACCTCTTAAATATGCCAAATGTCTAATACGTTTGGCCACTACTGTATAATAAACAGTATACAGAATAAAACACAGTATTTAAATACCTTCCACTGAGCAAGTCATGCAAAGTGGGACAAATAATAGGCCTGTGAAGTGCTAGCTGGTTTATCATCTCAGCCTATCAAATTAATTATTTTGTTAAAGATTCCCCAGGAATAAAATAAAATTATATTAAATTAAATAAAAACAATATCAAAGTCATAGTATTTAAAAACCCTCCACTGTGCAAAATGTTCAAAGTGGGACAAATAACTGACTTATTACGCCAGACTATTGAATGAATTATCCTTGTTTTGAATGTAGGACTCAAAGCACCCCATAGCATACTATAGAAGATGAGAAAAGGATGGAAAAAAAGAAGGAGGTGGAAAAAGATCCAAAAAAGGATTACTTAAAGATTTTCCAGCCAAACAGCAATCTATATACAACTAAAAGACAATCAATTGCTCCTCCTCGCCAAGCTTAAGTTAAAGGATTATCAATCTTCTAATTAAGTAAACAAGTCATTGGTTCTCTAATTCATACATCATCAATATCTAAGTTCTACAAGTTTTTACCATTAATTAAGTTAATTAACAGTTTGAGAATACAGATTTTTTTTAAAGCTCAATTTTATGCTGGGTGATTTGATGCTAGTATAAAGCATTGATCACATGAAACAAAATGCATGATGATAATGTAAATGATCATCTGTTGTTTGTATATTTTATGTGCTCAATGCTGTATAAATCCACCAAAAATTATAAGAGGAAAGCCTTGACATACAGCTGTCACAGAACCGCCCAACGGGAAACTGTGGTTGCATTGCATCACACACACTGAAAATTTGAGTTTATTGGCATTTGCGTAAGAGATCTCTCACCCCATGCTGTGACTGCCAGGCCACTGCCATCTGCTCAGCCCAGCCAGTCTCACAGAGGAAGCACTAGACTATGCCACCATAGGTAATCCCACTACCCATAATTCCCAGCACCTCAGGGTCAGCCCCTGCCAGCTTGCTGGGCCTCAGCATCGAGATGACAGTGGGAGGCGAACACAGGAGACTTTAGGAGCATCTTTCAAACATGACAGAAACATGCTCACATTGACATGATGAGAAATGGCACATTTTTGGTATTTGCTTAAATGTGTTGTTTACGCCACATGATCAATATATATAGCACATCATGTGTGACTTGAATAACTAATTATTCCTATAATTAGTGTTACTGAATAATTAACCACAGAAAATGTGCATTTTTATCAGAATCAAGACAGTTTAGAGTTACAAATTACAGAGCAGATGTTAGGACTTCATTCACTTCCATTATATTAAAAATGGTTTATATTCTTCAAAAATGAACACAGATAATGAAAGCTACATGGGTTTGAAGTGATTTTAGGGTGAATGTATAATTTTCATTTTTGCTTGAACTATTGCCTTATGTTATTAAATTAAGCATTTTGACATATAAGCTATGAAAAACATTTACCTTTTTGAAATCATTGGCAGGAGCAGCACTTTGGCTCCAGTAGGGAAATAATAAGATGAGGAAATCTGTCAGAAAGGATGACCAGAGAGTGAAATCCCATCTTGGTTGTTTTCCGCGTGCTATTTTTGATTTGTTTGTTTCACGGTGTTGAATCAATGGTCCTGTCAGGAGTGGTCAGGCCATATTGCTGTGGATAAACACATGAGAGCGAATACAAGGCCTGTGCCCACACACACGCAAACACAAACACACAAACAACTTGAAAGCAGAACGCTCTAAAAACACTTTGCTTCACACACTGGGCTCCGCAGCCGACAAGCTGTCAAAAGAATAATGATAATTTACGGACAGGAGAACAAAGCAAATAATCATCATCTTAAATGGAGCATGAGGAGTGCGTATGGTTGAGAGTAGCCCCCTCTTTCTGTCTACACACTCCCGCACACACAGCAACCTTGACATGCACACAATTAACAGATGTGAATACATGCATGCAGAAGAGATGCAACTGCAGAACTGCACAAAAGTTGTACATTATAATGCCACAACAACAAACAAATGCAAAACACTAATCACTTTAGACCAAAAGTTGGGTAGGATCTAGTTAGCTGGCTAGCTATGTAGCTGTAATAAATATGTATACAAAACAATAGATGGAGATCATACAATTTATTTACTCCAGTCGCATTGTAAGGACTTCAGAAAGGGTGTTACTTTTTAACATTGTCCAAAAAATATGGCATTTATACCAAAGTAATGCAAAAATGAATAAATAAAACATAACATTAAATCATTAGAAAATGCACATTATTTGTATTATTATTTTTATTTTTTGTAATTTTTTTGAGGAAAAAGGTATTGTCTTAGCTTTATAAAATTACAGTTCAATGTGATTGCGTTGCTATGCAGGATCAGAAAGCTCTCTGATTTCAACAAAAAATATCTTAATTTGTGTTCTGAAGATGAACAAAGGTCTTATGGGACTGGAACGAGAACGAGGGAGTATTTTATTACAGAATTTCACTTTTTGGGTGAACTATACATTTAAACGGCATGCTTTTTATGGATTTATTTTATCATCTCTATATGAACTTTTTGATGAGTTAAGTTTCAGTTGCATGGACTTTTAAAGGGGAAAATCTCTCAGGTCTCACTAAAATCAATCAATTTGTTTTTCAATGATTGCTGAAACATTAAAATTATTATTCAAATATTAGATTACATATTTTAGTTTGAGTAAACTGTTACTTTAGGGAATATATGTTTATTAAGTAACACTGTTTTTATTTATTAATGAATTTAATTTTAGCATTGCAGAATTATGACAATCATAAGACACGTGGGTAAATGTATTATTTATTTTAAAAAATCTTCACAAAGTGCTAAAACACCACTGATTAAAAATATCTAAACAAAAAAGTAATTTTCTCCATAAATCAATAAAAACCCATCAATCTAACAATCAAACTTGTCTGGATTCCAGTGTCTGCGATTCTAATCCGGTTCAATGTCAAGCGTCATATCCTCCGGAAAGCCTCGCATCCGCTTACAACACGCCAGCAGATCTCATTAGCATGCCAGACAACGAGACGAAGTGACAATAGATCACTTCTTCATTACAATGACTCTAATTAATGATGTTAAAAGCTTAAATTAAAAAAAGGGAAAAGGAAAATATTTACCTTTTCACTGACTGCAGCTTACCCACAATGCCTGCACAGAAGTTTAATAGTTTAAACTTTGATCTAATAGTTCAAATTAATTTCCAGTGTTCCTGTCTGAATGGTACAGTCTATGGGCAATACGTGAGCGCGATGAGTACAAGTGCACTAACAGGATTTGGGCGAGTGGAGACATGCTTTACACAGGCTTCACTCGGTTAAACTTTCAGTAATCTCACTAGGTCCTTACATTGGCGTATTGTTTCCTGTATTGTGTCAAAATATGCTCGCAGTGGATTCAACATAAGAGGGCCAATCACATTTAGCTTCTTTGAAAGCTGTGCCTTTTTGAGCTCCGCAGAACACACGAGGAGGGTGAAATTGTCTTTGCCGTGGCTAAGATGAAATTCATCGCAAGGCCATCAGCACTTAATACTCGTCTGCGACTTTTGGAACACAGGCTTTCTGGGAAATGATGAATCGGGCTGTTGTGTGCTTGTAATAACCCCGCCGAATGCAAATGAGTGCTGAAGGAGCCGTAAGACAAAAGACACATTAACACAGAACTCCATCCCAATCCGACAAAGAGTTCTGGCTGGCACAATTCACACAATTCAAGTAAGATAAATCCGCAGCATTTTCTCTCTGCTCTTTAGAATTGTCTCTAGAATTCTGAAATGCACATTACTGCGACCTTCAAGCACCCTTCCGCCGAGCTCCTTATGGATCAGACTTCAATACCCTACAGAATGTAAAGTGAATCCAATGTTTTAGCAGTCTTAAAAGATGGTTTAAGTACATCTTACATGGTATGAAGTCAGGTATATACATATACGTCATACTGTATCACAGCCTGATCTCATTTGTATTTGTATGAACTTCCACTTTGTATGTTTGGATATATACTCTGAAATATACTTGTGAAAGTATTTACACGTACAACTTTTGTCATATTTGTTTTGTGTATGTTTTTGTATAAAAAAAGATAAAATTTGACAACTTGACTAAAATGTATGACATTAAAAATATGAATGCTAAATTTGGCAAGCTGCAATCAGTCACAAGACATATGAAAGCAAATGACATTTAGCGACAGATTTATTAAACGGGCAAATTAGCGCGAGACCGCAATTCCAAGACATTGCAGATGGGCTTGGAAATTCCTGAGAGTGATTTACTGACAATGCGCAAATTAAAGAACACAAAAACAACATTTAATTTACATATAGACCAATGCAATATAGCAAGCGTAGTGCAAATTAGCGAAGTCGCAAATAAGCAGAGTCGATGCTCATCAGATGTGGGTGATCTACTTATGACACAAGGATAGAATAGTTTAAGACTATTATTTTTGGGGTGTTAAATAATGGCGCCAAAAAAAACAGTATTTTGACAAGCACAAATGTAAATCACGTTGCACAAATGCATATTCAATAAAAGTCAGGTGCCAAAATAAGAGTGTCTATGCCTTTTCAGTGCTAATTCTTCACTGCGTGTCTTAAGTAAATCCTGACAGTACTATTTTAACGCCTAAATACAGTTTGCGCTGGTGCAGGCACTATGGATGTGGGTGATTTTCTGCCCCCAATGCATTAAATTGCAGTTTTGGTCCTACCTAAGGCTATCATATGGCTTTAGAATTTAACACACAAATAAAATTGTCTATGTTTGTGATAGTTCAGTGGTGTTTCTTTATTCTATCCAATGACAAAAAAATAAGTATATATATACAATTTTGAAATGAGTTGAACACAACTGAAATCACACACAAAAAACTGAATGAATCACTTACAATACTTGACAATATAAATGTAATATTCCAAAACCTAAAAGGAATTCAGAACGATGTGTTTATCTCTAAATGTCTTAAATGTGAAATTATAATATTTTAAAGGCTGTCAATGTTACTAGTGTATGTTGCATTGTCTATGTAAATGTACAGTACACAAATAAGTATTTATACTAGAACTAACCTCTGTGTACATACAAATACTTGTGATAACTAATAAAATCAAAGTGCATGACAAGTGAAGAGCAGCTCTAATAACAGTTAATTCAGTCCATGGTTTCATCACATCCGTAAAGCATTACATGGCTCAGTGAGGCTAACAACTGATGAGCTAAACATGTCTCAAGAACGTGTCTTTGTCCTTTGTATCCTTTCATAATGTGACAGTGCAATTTGAAGCTATAACCTCATGTTAATGCACTGCCCTCAGCATTTGAGTTTTATCTATAACATGTTACAGTGCATTCAACTCCAAGACAAACTGGGACATCAATAAGAGCTTCTGCCAAGGGCACGAACTCATGTGCTGTCCAATCGATACACAGGGAGACTGTAAATACTATTAGAGACAGTTAGCTCTTTTAGTACAACTCATTACCCCAATGTGCTCGTGAAACCTTTGTAAAATTAAAGCAATTATGTTCAGGGATATAAAAGGCACCATCGAGGAGGTTTGTGAATTCTTGTTTCGGAGTTGTTTTTCAGCCAATAAGAATGACCCTTTTGGCTTCAAATAATCAGACAGAGGGCAATAAATAAGCAAATTGTGATTTGCTTTTAAGATAATCATAATCTCTGGAATCCAATTCTGTATCCTATTTACTCCGAGTGTGGCTACTCAAAATTAAAATGAGTCTATCAGCCGGGAGTATCATAAATGGGTATTTATCAGGATTAGAGGATTTTGAAGCCCATCTGAACACGTTCTCTCTCTCTCCCTCTCGCTATGGCTGCCCACCCCCTACTTTTCTTTTGGACGCCGTGCAATTACCATGCCAGAGTACCAAAAGTGACATGTTTGAAGAACAGATAAAAAGACATAAATTGGCTGGTAATGGCGATATTTCCTCAGCTTTAGAAAAACCCATTTATTCTCTCTCAACAAATCAAGGCACTGTCATTCCCCCACTCATCTCCGCAGCCAGAGGGGCCTGCCACAATTTCTTTGCTGTAAGTGAATGGCGGAATGCAGATTAGGCCCTGCGCTAACTAGCGCTCTCGGGGCTCACCGGTATCTGCTTCTTGTGCTTTCTCCATTTTTAAATCAGCTGTAATGGGGCAGGACCTCTGGAGCACTAAAAAGAGGGAACTGACATACTGGACAAACTGTGAATTTTTCCCGAAGAGGTGGCGATATTGCACATCTGTCACTGCTGTGTAGACAATTACCAACGGCAGGACAAAAGAGAGAGAGACAGAGAGAGAGAGACAGGATAGGATAACTAAGCTAAACAAGAAGGGTTGGCTCTCAGAGCTGGAGGCCTTTGTCACTGAGTATTGAATCCTGCGTCCTTAATTGTTCATTCATTTATCCAGTATTGTTTATGTTGGCACAGTAATTAAAGGCAATCATGCCGTTTACCCCATACCTTTACTAATGAATAATCATGCGGTTTACCCCATGTACCTGTGCTAATGAATAAATGAAGCACTAGGAGATTCAGGATAACAAATGAAAGGCTTCATATATGTCCAATTTCACTATCAACAGCATTCTAAAATGGATGTTCTAAGCTTTTTCATTGATCATTCAGCTTTTAAAATATTGTCAGGGCCAAGAGAAAATATCAATTTCTTCCCAAGAGATATCCATCCAAAAAATGACTCATTGAAATAAATAAATAAATATACTATTTTAGTCTTTTAGTTTAAATCAATGTATGAACTGCCATTCCTTTGTAATATTTCTAGCATTTGTTTAACAGCATTTTTTATGTATGTAATTTTCCAATGTAAATAAATCTTAAAAAATGTTTTGTGTTGTATAGTGTAATGGTGTAATTATTGCAGTGTAATAACAGAAGAATTAAAATAACTAATTATTAGATTAATAATTATATTTATGTATATTGCACACAAACAATCACTCTGGTTGACACTATCAAAATACCACAAAAAGCATAAACATTTTTTTTACAGGAACTATAGCCTATTATCAAAACATATATTTTACAAATATCACAACTGAAACAGCATGGATGTTCTTTTGACATCATACAGACACCTATATCCATGAACTTTTAGGTCAAAACATGTCTGTGACCTTACAAAGAGGTTTCATTATGTACTTCAATTCAAGCCATTGTGCTACTTTCCCATGCATTATAATTAACCCAAAACTACAGTACGTTCATGTGATGCCAATGCTGATTAACAGAATGCACAGAAATCTGTGTTAAGGTGTAACGCTGATGTAAAGTGCTTTCGAGTGAAACCCAGGTTGAGGTGAGAGGCGAGGGAAATCTGCTATTCTATATGTCAGGTGTGTGGAGTCAATGAGGCTTGACTGTGCTGGGCACCAGCAGGACTTTTCATGGTCCAGTTGTTAGTTGCATATCAGTTACAGCAAATCAGTAAAATAAATGAGTTGTTAAAAGCTCAAGTTACGCCAGAATGCCAAACCTCCCCAGGCTAATTCTTACAGTTGTCCTTCTAACATCCTATGCATG